>NC_025691.1:7740202-7760472 GCF_000633955.1 Camelina sativa
AAAAAAAAAAAAAAAATCTCGACTAACAAAACATACACACCCAAAAAAAAATCTCGCACACTAAAAAAAAAAAATCTCGCACACCAAAAAAAAAATTGTCGCGGCCCACGTGATGAGATGAGAGAGTTAGATGCTCGATCCACGGCGGCGATTACAACTGGAAGCCTGTGGCTGGCGGGTTCTGTTCATCTTCATCATCTCTTTTCTATCCTCTTTCTTTTGTGCTTTGGTTCTCGTATCAACAGCCGGCGGCGAAGGCGGATTGGTTGGTGTAGGAGCAACAACGGGAAGATGGAGATTGAGAAGTTTCTCAAGACTATGAAACTGGATGTTTCCGAGGCCACTCAAAATAGCAGTTGGTATTATGAGAAGGATTCGCACAAGTAGAGACTCCGTGAGTGAAAAGAACCAGAATGTGAAAGTAACTGCAGAGGCATATCGCTGGAACGTAGAAGCTCTTTATGGACTTGAGAGGATCGTCCACAAAGGTGAAGAACCCCAAAGCACTCACCGGATAGCCCGATTTCAGGAAGACGACGATGTTTGGAATCTGCGACGGCGTCTGCGGCTGTAGCTGTTGCTGTGGCGGCGGATTTGGCTGCTGATTCCTACGATACCTGACTATGAACCAAGAAATTCCGACGTGGTACACCGACGCGAAGCCAAAGATTAAGCGACTGTTTTTTTCCACCGAAGGTATCTTCAGATCCATGAGGAACTTAACTCCGGCTGATCCAGTTAACACGGCGAGAAGAACCAAAGAAGAAACGCTGAGGTTAGCAACGAAGTCCCCATAGGCGGCGAGCCATCCATCGATGCGTTCGGGAAGAGTAGGCATTGAAGAATCAGAATTAAGAAAGAAAAAAAATTGAAGAATGGAGTAGTGTGGTTATCATAGTCGCTGATTCTGAAGGTTTTATAGCAGAGTCTTGACCAAGTTCTGTTAGTTACGCGAGCGACGGTTGCAGAATTAGTTTGTTAGTTACACGAGCGACGGTTACAGTTTCATTTGTTCCGATGATCATAAGTTAGTGAGAATTAGATATTTACATCTTTGATCCTTCTCTGGTGTATCTTTAAGTAAGCATGTGTAGGACATTCTCCTTTACATGATTACTTATCCACATTTGGTTTTGAATATCCCGCGGTATGTGTTCAGGCAGAGAAATTATTTGTTTATGGAAATGATTGGGTAGTTAACAGGTAAAGCGAAGTGGTCAGGAGTCAAGGAAGCTGGTCGAAGATGCTCACCTTGACCAGTGAGCTTGGAGATTTTAGTTATTCTTATGGCACATGTCATGTAGTTTTCATTATATTTGGTGTCACTGTGTTTTGAGTGTGAACTTTTGGTCTTGCTACGTACAGCCACAAAAGATAGGACTGTAATCTCTCTATGATCTTCAAGGACCTTTCATAGTTGTAAAGAATGTATTGATGTAGCTTATCACTAGAACTTAACTTGATATCATTTTTAGCTACCATATAGTCTTAGCATCTCTCTTCCTGTTGCCTATTTCCTTGGTCATTCATGGTACTTGTTGCTAGGAACACTTGTACACAGACTAAGTTCCTTTCTATGTTGTGCCTGCAGGTGGAATCTTGTGAGTATCGTATTGCTGCTGTTCTTCAGAGACTCTGAAGTTCCTTAGCATCACTGTTTCTGTATTGAAGCACCGATGCGACTCTTCCCAAGACATGTTAGTTCTGATGTTTTAACAACTTCGAATGAAATTAAAAAGACATGATATGATTTTCTTTACATGTTACCAAAGTAATTATAACAAAACTGAAAGATGTTCTTTTGCAGGTTTCCGATGCTTAACTAACCGGCATATGCTTTTCAATTGTGTATTGAGATTGGAAATGTCAGCTGAAAACCTGCCTAGAAATAACTTGTTCTGCTACCATTCCTCTCTCTCTCTCAATTTCCTTTTGTTCGTATCACAATCAAAGAGAAGACTAGAAAGACTTGCTTCTTGGTTAGAATCTCTTCTCATGGTTCCCAAACTCTCTTAAATTTACCAACTTTTCATATTTTTTCACTTACTCATCTGCTCTCTTTCTCTCTGTCTCTCTCTCACAGTTCCTACGACCTCCATGGCTTCCGGTGATGTTCTTCCTCGTTTCTTCAGTGTCTATCTTTCCCAGTACAGCTCTGACTCCTTGGTGAGTTTTTTTTCTCTGCTTGACTGGTTTTTCATGGAAAAATCTGTTTTTTCTGGATATGTTTAGTGTTGATGTGAGTGAGATCTGAACCAACGTTGTAACTTTCTTAGCTACTTAAGCTTTAAGATTTTTTCTGTTTACATCAGACATGTTCGAATATGGTTGAGAATGAGTCAAAAGTAGATATATAGAGGCTTACTTCGCTCAGATGTCTCTTCTATGTTCAAATTTTTTTGAAGATGAGGCTTGCTTGCTTGTACAAATCCCTAGTTTAACCGCATCTTGGAGGGTTTTTGAACTGAGTTTGTAAGCATATTTGTGCATAGTTTGTCAGTTGAGAACTTTAACCTTTAACCTTTACTGTTTCTTGTTGGATGTTGAAAGCCTCGGCTGCAGACAGAGTCTCTGGTTTTTTTTTTGTTGTTTTGCTTCTGATGAGTCAATTTTTGTGTGTTGAGAAGCTGATACCAGTTTCGTACTACGAACACTTGCCGCGTCCGTTGCCCAAGACTGGCATTCTCATGGGCACTGGTGGAAAGATTTGGAAAGTAGCAATGAAGAGTAGGCAAGAGCAAGTGTATTTTGAACGAGGCTGGGCCAATTTTGTGGCGGATAATGACATCAAAGATGGAGAGTTCTTGATTTTTGTCTTTGATGGTTACAGACGCTATGAAGTGAGCATATTTGCTCACGGAGGCTGCAAGGAGATTCGTGCAGCCGTTGAAGTTGAAGAAATCTCTGATGGGACAGAGAGTGAAAACAATGAGAGTTCTCTTGAAAGCGTCATACAAGACGAGGAAGAAGAGGCCATTGATGCTGATGCAAAGAGTGACACTCTGACTATTCTCCTGATAGTCCAGACACAAACAACGATCTCTGTGGAATCTGCTGAGGTGAGGTTGTACTCATGCCAACTGATACAGACATGTATGGAGCAGACACAATAGAGAACCAACAGATGGATTTTGGGATCATATTGAGGGCCACAGACAATTTCTCTGATTCCAATGAAATTGGACATGGTGGCTTTGGTAAAGTCTATAAGGTTAGTAGGAGGAGTTATAGACTAGAGAATAATTTGGACTTTTTATGCATGCTCAATTTTTCATTTTATGCACTTTTGGTTGCAGGGACAGAGCTTTACAACGGAGCAGTTAAAAAGCTTGACGAGTCCTCAACACAAGGCCTCTCTGAATTTAAGAACGAGGTTAGCGTGATTGCACGCCTTCAACACGTTAACCTTGTTTGCCTCCGTGGGTGGAGCACTTACAATGAAGAAAAGGTCTTGATTTACGAGTAGTTGGAAAACGGAAGCCTTGAAGGCCATCTCTTTGGTTAGTGTTTAGTAATATACTAACTTATTAACTCGTACGTAGCATGACTTGTTAATGAGAGAGTCCATGCATAGTTCATATGTAATAATAGATAATCAGACTAATGGATAATTTTGTTTGTGGGAATTTGATACTTTACTCCAATCTGTGTTGTGTAGGTGGAAGAACCCAATCCTCTAGACTTAATTGGCAGACAAGATTTGAGATAATTGATGGCATTGCGCGAGGGCTTGAATATATGCAAGAGGAATCACGGGTTAAAATTGTACATAGGGACTTGAAACCGGGAAATATCTTACTTGATATAGATATGGTCCCAAAAATTTCAGATTTCGGCCTGGCAAGAATCTGCAGAAAGAACGAGAATGAAGCTTTTACCACTGCGGCGGCTGGAAGCTAGTAAGGCATCATCATATCATATATATGTATCATAATCTCTGAAAAATTAAAAAATGCTTTGAACCTTATATTCATCTATATATATATTTGAATTAGTTAACTCCTTAGCATTGACTTTTATTATACATACATATACAGTGGTTACATGTCTCCAGAATATGCGGGAGAGGGTATATACTCTGACGAAATCGGATGTTTACAGCTTCGGAGTTATTGTGCTGGAGATTGTAACTGGCTAGATGAACAGGACGTTCTCCCTGTCGGACCCCAACTGTGCTAATCTCCTCAGCTATGTAAGCAAGCTTGTAGAAGATTTGTTCTTGTTTTTTTTCTTTTATAAGTAAAATAAAGGTTGCGTTGGTTGGTTTTTTTTTGTAAATAAGCTTCATCACTGTAGCCTATAATAACCCCAAGCCACGACTAAGCATCATCAAACCAATATATATATATACATAATCATTTAATTATGTTGATACATAATTAGCTTCTGGGTTTGAAATAATTAGCTCTCCCCCCCCCCCCCCCCCTTTTATGCTCTTCTTTTATTACTGAAACTATACAATATCAATTTATCTCTCATCAAATGCAGAACCAGAGGGATCAGGAGATGTTCAAGATGATGGTATGTTTTCACATGCTATTACTGATTACCTCAAGTTTTATCAAAAATCCTCTTCTGATGTTGATGATATTTTTTGTACAGCTCTTTCCTGTCCACAGCTACAAGCAGCTGCTCAAACGCTCTGTGACATTGCAGTCCAATCCGAAAAACACAACAACCCAAATGGAATCCTCAGATGGCCGAATAAGCTCTCTCAGAAATCCATGAAAGCCCGCAAAACCAAACTCCGAAAGGCACAAGACAAATGTTTCCTCCTTCGATCATAACTCAAGCAACTACAACAATAACAACAACCATGTGAGAAAAGATTCAGCCGCAGAGCATACATAACCATCATCATCATCATCTTAAGCCTTCAAAGAGACTGAAATTATCAACAATGGAGAACAAGAAAGGAACATTCCCAAGCTCATCATCATCCCCAATAGAATCACATAGAAAACATTCATCTTCAAGCAAGCTCAAGAATCACTCCCGTTTGATGCCGCCGCCTCCACCACCAACGAGAACACTCCAAAAGTCATCCATGTATCCTCATAAAGCTCGGAAATTTCCATGAACGGGCTGAACATAAGAGTGGTGGACGTGGATCCATATAAACCAATCTTGTTTACTCAAGAAACCGGTAGGAGTCATTTGTAAATATGAATGGTGTCACGGTGTAAGGTAAGTTCTTCTCTATGTGCACAGTTTAGGTGCAGAGGACTATATATACATATATATATATAGTTTATATATGTATTGCCTTCAATGTTGTAACGTTTTATTTTCAGTTGTAGTTGTAGCCACACAGTTCTTGTAAGGTCTGTTGTGTTTAAAATTTTCAGTTCTACGAGCCTAATGATGAAAATTAAAAATCTCAACTTCAGTGTCTTGGATTGGGCATATTTATGTGAACCATACAATTTATAACCTATTAATCATATTCTCAAACTCATACTCTTCACCAGCATTCAAATTAACTATTAGTAAAGCTCTTTACTTAAAGGTTAAAATATGATTTACGTTAAAATATGATAGTTATCATACTCAATTCAACGCCTTTCAATAGAAAAAACTGATAAATATATAAGGAATCTTGAGGGCCTCATTAGGAAGAATGATGTTAACTTACAATGCGCACATCAACAGCTGTATACTTTGTTGAATCTGTTGCAGTTTACACATATGGTGTTTTCTTGAATTGTATCATATAAAACCTGAGAGCATACTAATGGCATTCCCAAAGTACATGTACTTAAGTTTCTTGTATCAGTGTTCATGTTATCAGCTTTATCGAAAATGGCTATTAATATCATTTATCTCTCTCTTTATTTTATTCTTTGTTATTTGCTGATATATTTTCTCTGTGCTTTGATGCATGAAGTTTAGGCAATTCTTGGAGGATAAAGTAACATTTGTGTCAAGCAGTACAAGGACTGCAATTTGAACTGAAACAAAGAGTTACTTGATAACCTCGATTTTACTTGAAATTGGTATGTACTTCACATGGTTAACTATAGTTTAGTCATGCATGCCTAGCTTCTATAGCTCGTTCTCAGGATAAAGTAGACCATCGGGTGCTTTAATCCTATTATACTCTCTAGAGACTTGACCATGCTTGTAAAATACTTATGCAGATGTTGACTTCATTGCAAACCAGTCAATAAAAGCTATCTGCAAAGTTTCACATTTTTTTTAATGCCTTCATCAAATCTCTTGCATACATTGTGAATTGAAAAACAAAAATCTTGTAGGAACATGTATCTGCAATTAAGCTTGTAGAATTGATTGGTGTGATCAGGGGAATGGAGAATCCGAGCATTGTTTTTTCTATCCTACGAGTAAAGGACGTGAATAAGAGGAAGGGAAGATACAATCTACGTAGAGGATGTCTATGACAAAGATCGGGAGTAGACCATCCCCTATTCGTAAGGATATCATGGTGACATGGTGTTATGAACAGGTCTATATCATGGTATTTCCTTTCCTTTACTAATGGACTTTTAGCCATCGAATTTGCTGCTCAAGATTATGAACCTGTCGCTAAACCGAACTTATGTGGGCTAGTTTCTCACGCTTTTTAGAATCTTATTCCTATTTTCAATTAAGACAAAAAATGTGTATATTCTTTTTTTTGGTAAGAAACTGAAAAAAACTCCCAGCTATTTATAGGAATAAATTCGAGTTTTCTTTCAATTCTCACTAGAAAAGATGATTGATTGGAAAATATATGTACATAAACCCGAAACTTTCAAATTAACGAGAAAGAAAATACAAGAGTGGCAAAAAGCCGTAAAACTGTGTGCAAATAACATGATATATGTGACGTTATTCACTTGGAGAACGACATTATAGTTTGTTGGTTTTTAAGACTTGGCCCAACACCGTTTCTTGCCTCGATATCTCTTCTTTTTTTATCTCACTCTGGCGTTGTTTATTCCAGACAATGTGGTATTAAAATTTTAATATCATTTATTTACTTATCGGCATTATAGTTTGTTTGTTTGTTTTTAAGCAACCATTTGCATGATTCAATGATCCACCAACTAGATATACGAGATGAATGCATGGGTCACCAAAACCGATGTCTCGTCTCTATGTTCACTACAAAACAAAACACTTATTAAATAGCACATAAGGATAGCACGTGTTTTGTAATTGCTATGGTTGATTTTGATTATCATATAATGACATTTTCTAAATGCGGTGATAGAAATCGGACAAGCGGGAGGCTAAAAAATACAATATTTAGAACAAAAAATTAGAAACCCACGAACACTAAAGACATTTCCCCCTTTTCTCAAAACCTAAACATTTCTTCCTTTTCACTTAGCTCGCGAAAGGTTTTTCTCACAGCCACTTTTTCAATTTCGTCCTTCTTATTCACTCACAGTATCCGTCGATATTGGGACTGAGGCCGTCTAAACCACTCAAAGTATCCATTGATTTTGGGACTGAGATTCCATTCGAAAGTATGAAATCTCTCAATCGAAGGTCTTTGGGCGTAGTTTACTCTCAAACGAATGTTTGAAAGTTTCGATTTTAGGGTTTTGATGTGAAAGTTTTGATTTTGAGGGTTTTCGAGTTTTAGCAAAATTGGAGATTGGAAAACAAACAAATATTGGTTTTGAAAGTTTGGATTTATACGATTTTAGTTGTATAAAGCAGATACAAAGTATACAACCAAATTTGTTTATATATTGACTCTGATTTTTTTTTCTCTTTTCTTTGCAAGTGTTGTCGATTGTTTTCAGGGGATTCAAGCTACTCTTTTGGTAATTGTATTCACCCGACAGGTCAGTACAATATTGTGGCTTTCCCTCTTTTGTTTGGTGGTTGATTTAAGTAGTACACTGTTGCTAATATGAACTATATATTCTTAGTTGTTTGTTTTGTTAAACATAGCTATATATACGGTGATTTGTCTTAGCTATATTGGTTTGACTCTGTGGTTGAATTATGATTCTATTAAGTAGTACACTGTTGTGACTCTGCGTTTGTCTGGTACGTCTTGCATATGAACTATATGCTTAGTTGTTTGTTTTGTCAAACATAGCTATATATACGGTGATTTGTCTTAGCTATATTGGTTTAATTGTTGTATTAAATGCTTTACTAAGGTAAGAACATAAAATGGTGGACAAGGCATGGGTACATTTGTGCGGGTATGGAGTTTCATTTTATAGTTTGGTTTGATTGTGAGACTGTATAGTTTTAGACATAATTTGGGGTTTTAATATTCTGAAATAAAGAGCTGATCCTGCTTATGAGAGAGGTGCTTGGAGTTTTGTTCGCTCTGTGTCTGCAGCATTAGGAGACACGAACGTCATAGTATGTCCATGCATCAACTGTCGTAATGTAGATCGTCATGAGATCAGTGAAGTAGTCGGTCATCTTGTAACAAGAGGAATGGATGAGGTTTACAAGCTACAGACAGATTGGTATCATCATGGAGAAGTTACTTCAGGGACTTTGGGTAAAGCAAAGAAGCATCATTGGAGTGATGAAATTTATGATATATACAGAGCTGCAGAAAATGTAGATTTAGAAATGGTTAGTAAGGATGACTTGGGTGAGATTGCAGAGGTTGAGGACAAGAAAGAAGATGAGTTCCTTGCTAAGCTTCGAGATGCTGAAACACCACTATATGGAAGCTGTGAAAATCATAGCAAGCTATCTGCTATTGTTTCACTTTTTAGACTGAAGACACAAAATGGATGGTCTGACAAGAGTTTCAATGATCTACTTGAGACATTGCCTGGAATGTTGCCTGCGGATAATGTCCTCCGTACATCTTTATACGAGGTGAAAAAATTCTTGAAGTCGTTTGATATGGGCTATGAAAAAATCCATGCTTGTGTAAATGATTGTTGTCTGTTCAGAAAGAAGTACAAGAAGCTTCAAAATTGTCCAAAATGCAATACCTCACGATGGAAGATTAACCTGCAAACTGGTGAAATAAAGAAAGGTGTCCCTCATAAATTTTTGCGGTATTTTCCGATCATCCCACGGTTAAAAAGAATGTTCAGATCGGGGGAAATGACAAAAGATCTAAGATGGCATTTTAATAACAAGAGCAGTGATGGAAAACTGCGTCACCCTATAGATTATGTGACATGGGATCAAATGAATGATAAATATCCAGTTTTTGCTATTGAAGAAAGGAATATAAGGCTTGGACTTTCCACAGATGGATTTAATCCATTCGACATGAAGAATAGTAGGTATAGTTGTTGGCTTGTCCTGTTAGTAAATTATAATTTGCCTCATCACCTATGTATGAAGAAAGAAAACATCATGCTTACTCTATTTATTCCTGGTCCACACCAGCCTGGAAATAGTATTGATATATACATAGAACCCCTTATTTATGATCTGTGCCATCTCTGGAACAAGGGAGAGTTAGCATACGATGCCTATAGTAAAACTAATTTTACTTAAAAGGCAATGCTTCTTTGGACCATTAGTGATTTTCCTGCATATGGAAATCTTGCTGGATGTAAAGTGAAGGGTAAAATGGGATGCCCTGTGTGTGGGAAACACACATATAGTACTTGGTTGAAGTTCTATAGGAAGCATGTATATATGTGTCATAGAAAGGATCTACCACCAACACACAGATATCGAGACAAGAAGTCATGGTTTGATGGAAAACTTGAACATGGGAGGAAACGTCGGGTATTATCAGGTCTAGATATATCCAGAATTCTGAAAAATTTCAGAAATAATTTTGGAAATGCTAAGAAATCTAGTAGGAAGATCAAAAAGCCTCATTGTGTTGGGTTAGAATCTGATGGTGAGGATGTAACTAGTGAATTAGAGGAGGATGAGGAAGAAGTTGAAACAGACGAGGATGAGTTATCTAGATGGAAGAAACAGTCAATATTTTTCAGACTGTCGTATTGGGAGGTATGACCAAATGTTACATCTTGTAATCAATATTTTCTATTTAACTTGTATTGAACTCTGACATTGATAGTTTTTTCCTTCTCAGGAACTACCAGTACGACATAATTTGGATGTAATGCAAGTAGAGAGAAATGTGGCTTTAAGTATTGTATCTACATTGTTACATTGTGGAAAATCAAAGGATGGTCCGAATGCTCGTAAGGATTTGGAAGTCCTTGGTATTAGAAAAGATTTGCATCCTAGGATCCGACAGCACCTTGGTCTTTATCCAAGATAGAGAAAAAAATATTTTGTAAGTGTCTTATTGGATTTAAAGGTCCTGATGGGTATTGTTCAATTACATCAAGGGGAGTTTCACTAGAGGACTGCAAGATTATTGGACTCAAATCACATGATTATCATGTGTTGATGCAGCAACTTCTTCTGGTTGCAATTAGAAGTCTATTACCTAAATTTCTCAGGATTGCAATTTCAAGGATATGCACATTCTTCAACCATTTATGTCAGCGAGTTATTGATAGGGAACAACTGTTGGTAATGGAAAAAGATATTGTGGAAACTCTCTGCATGTTTGAACGGGTTTTTCCTCCAAGCTTCTTCGACATTATGGTGCACTTGACAGTTCATCTTGGAAGGGAAGCTAGACTTGGTGGACCTGTCCATTTTAGATGGATGTATCCATTTGAAAGGTTAGGATACTATTTTGTGAATAGGTTACAAATTTCTTATGTCGTGTTGCTTATCTTACTTATTTTGCATAGGTACATGAAAGTTCTTGGAGATTTTGTAAGAAACCCAGCAAGACCATAAGGGTGTATAGCTGAGTCTTACCTTGCAGAAGAGTGTATGCAGTTTTGCAGTAACTTTCTAAAAAAGACCACCAACGTTGAGGCAAAACCAGAAAAAAATATTGAGTATGAGAACAAGTCTATTCTAGTGGGTTGTCTATTCTAGTATGAGAACAAGTCTATTCTAGTGGGTTGTCCAATTACTCTTACAGAAAGGGACATGAAAATAGCACATATGGCTGTCATTCACAATATGGCTATTGTAGATCTTTTTGTAGAGTAAGTATCTCTACAATTTTACTTTAAATTATCAAATAATTAAGAGTACATGAATATATATTGATGCACACTTTTTAATGATTCTGAAGCATGCACTTACAATATCTCCAAGACACAAATGCAAGATGCAGACGTGATGCAACATTTTTATGGAGTTTGCATATCAGAAATTTGCATCTTGGTTGAAAGAACAGGCATGTTTTAATTGAGCTTATGTTGTTTATGGGATTTCTAGTTTACAACTCTTTATGTGTTTGACTTATTTGTTTAATTTTGGTAGGTTTCTATGGATTATAAAGTACATGAAGAAACATTTAAGTGGTTTGCCTATGGTCCACGTTGTGCTGCAAGATCATATACTGGTTATATAGTGAATGGACAACGGTTTTATACTTGCTCAGTTGATAGGCAAACTCAGAACATTGGGGGTTTTTATGAGGCAATTGCGATGTGTAGATCCAGTGCAAAAGATACTGCACATGTCGCTGATTGGGTTTCATACTACGGAACAGTTAGTGATATTATTCTGTTGGATTATCATGTGTTCTGTGTTCCTTTATTCTGATGTCAGTGGGCAGTTGGAGGTAATGGCATAAAAGTGGAAGATGGGTTCACGCTTGTTAACCTGAATCAGAGTCAGGTATCCTTTCTAAAGGATCCTTATATATTAACCTCTCAAGCCAAACAAATATTTTATTCAAGATACAATGAATCATCCAATTGGTATGTTGTTATGAAGGGTCCATCAAGAAGATACAGTGAGGAAGATGTTGAAGATGCAGATCTTGGATTATTTCCATCAGTTACGGATATTGATGTTGACATGGAGGAAGCTCAAAATGCTAGGACTGATTGTGAAGGCATATATGTGTGAATGTTTCTTTGTCTGATTTATATATGATTTAAGTCTATGCTTTAATTTTATGCTTGGTCTGTTTTATATGCTTTAAGTCTATGCTTTAAGTCTATGTTTGAAGTCTATGCTTTAATTCTAACTTGGTCTGATTTATATGCTTTAAGCCTATGCTTTAATTCTATATGCTTGTTCATTTTCATTTCAAGTGAATTAAGATGACCCCAAATAGGAAGACAAGAGGAAAAAAGAAGAAGGTTTTGGACAATGACGAGCCTGAGTTTGTTTGTACTTTGGAACTTAAAAATTTAGAACCAGATGGACAGACATATCTGCAATCATAACATATGGAAGGACCAGATCATGAAGTGAACGAGGAACAAAATGACGAACAACATGCTGCGGGATTGAATGAGGAAGAACCTGAAGGTGAGGTTGCATTATCTGGAGAGCATGATTGTAGGCCTAAGAAAAAACAGAGAGGACCAACAAGGATGAAAAACATAGCTAAGGATCCCAATACTCGGGAACATGTTCAATTCACTGAAATGGGAGAACCTTATGGTCGGGGGTCGGTTAAGGTGTCATCATACTTAGGTACATTGGTAAGAGAGCATGTACCTATCATTATTGAAGACTGGAGGAAAGTAAGTGAAGATCTGAGAACAGTTTTATGGAAATCAATTCATGTATCGTGTCGTTGTATTTTAAAGAGTTATTATAATTATCTTAAAAACTCAAGTCTATGAAATGGGATGTTTTTAAATGAATGCACGCAAGGTTCGATGTCGATGAGGACTATCAAAAGGTTGCATTGCTAAAGCAAATGAGATGTTAATGGAGAGCATATAAAGCATGAATTGTTCAAAAGATTAATACAGCTCAGAGAAACCAACAAAGGATGAATCTGCGTCCAAAAAATATTTCTCCAACAGAATGGCGCAAATTTGTCAAATTCAAAACAAGTCAAGCTTTTAAGGTATTACCTTATATTAACATATATTAATTACATAGTATACTATTAACATTCGTATGGTAGGTCGTGAGTGATCAATATAAGAAACGAAGGAGCATGCAGATTCCTCATACTTGTAGCCGTAAAGGGATGGTTAGACTCGCCGAAGAAATGGTAAGTTTTTAATAACATGTATAATATTGCTTATATTATAAGCTCATTACTATTGTTCATAACAACCTATTCGTTTGATACATAGAAAGAGGAAAGCTCAGATCCATCTGAAGTCACAAGACTAAAGGTGTGGGTCAAGTCGCGTACCAAGAAAGATGGTACACTTGTGAATACAAATGCAGCGACAAAGTTTGTAATTTGTCAAGTTTTATTAAAATGATTTATGCATTTTGGATTTACTACATGTGGTATGTTTTCAATTTGTTTTTATGTCTTTATTTGTAGAGAAAAGCAGCTGAACTAGTTGATACCCAGCCTCAATCGAATTCAACAAATCCTAAAGATGATCTCCTTTCACAACTACTAGGCACTGATAATCCTGGGAGGCTAAGGGCAATGGGGAGAGGCATGAGTATGTCCAAGTTAGCTTGTTTCCAAGTTAAGAACAAGACTATGGCTGAAATGCAAGAGAAACAAGTTCTATTGCTACAAACAGTAAAAGAACTACGAGAGGAGATTGCCGAAATTAAAAACAAAGTAAGCAAAAAAATTTACACTTACAACTTAAATATATCTCTGGACTTAAATATATTCGTTTATTTCAATACCTACTTTAATCATTAAAACACATTACAAAAACACGAGCCTGAAGTCGGTGAGAACTCAGCTGCAAGAGTAAGTACTTCATGAGGATTTTACGTTGTATTTCAAACTTTTCTGCATCCGACTCAGGTACTGATGAAAATGTTTTTTTTATAGACTGTTAACAGAGGAAAATCCCAACCAAAGTGTGTGTTGGTAGATTGGGCTGGTACTAATGAAAATGTTGCTGAGGGTCTTGTTCTTTCAACAGATCCAGCTGACTTTGTTAATGATATTCCCTTAGTCCCTAATCATGTTAAAGTTTTGGTTGAAACGGCTATCAAACCAGATGCGTATCTATGGAGACCTGCAATTAATGTGTTCAACATTGAGCAAGCTGTTGGGTTACTAGTAGCATGGTCTGACCATAAATGTGTTATTTTGGATCAGGGGATCGAAACAGATGATATTGCGCCTAAGGTATAGTCTCATATGTCTAAGAACATTAGTTATACTCAATAAGTTTGATTACCTTTGCATTTTTCCTTTTTTTGCTTATCAAAATGAGGATGTTGTATGCATGTGTTTGACAGAGCCCAACCACAAAACCATCGAACAAATGCAAACTCTTGCATTTGTCTAAAAAGGATGAAGTGGTTGCTGCAGGCCGTTGGCAATCTCAAGATCCAAAAGCATTGGTTAATGGACTTCTTCTCGGACCACATGCTGTTAAAGTATTTGTGGATGTCGTATTACAACCTGATACATTTCTATGGAGGCCTACAATCGAAACAAAATACTTAGTGGATATGTCTTTTGTTGCATGGCCGGCTCATGCAGTTGTATTTGAAAATACCTCAGATGCATCTGGCCAAAACTCTGCACTGCATACTTCTACCGCAATTGATCAAGACGAAGGTGCAAAGTCTCATGCAACTGTTTCAGAAGTCTGTCCACATAGATCTCCTATGAAGACAAATAAACAACCGGCAAAATCGCCAGTTAGGAGATCTGAGGTAATTTTCTTTGTTTTAGATGATCTGAAACTGATATAGTTTACTCTATAACCTTCAGTAATAACTTATATTTTGCAGCGACACAATCCACCTGTAGTTGTTAAAGAAAATCAGAAGTGCAAGCTGATGGATGTAACAGGATTGAAGTGGGTAGTTGCCGAAGGACGCTGGGTTTCAAACAACCCTGACCAAACTGTCCACTTTGTTCCCTTGGGAAAAAATGCAGTTAGAGTTTGGGTCGATATTGTAAAGGTGAACAATGCTGCAGTTTGGAGGCCATGTTCAAAAATAGAGAGTATGGAAGATGCATTAGGAACATCTATCGCATGGCCAGAAGACAAAGTCATCATGTTAAACAATAAAGTATTTTAGTAGCTTGTTATGTTGTGTGTTTTGGATTGACTGTGACATTGTGTTGAATGCTTTTGGTTGAATGTTTTTGGTTGAATAAATGAATGGATTCGGAAAACAGGCTTTTTGGTTCAATATTGTCCACTTTCAATAGCATTTATATTAATGCCACAAAAAGTACTAAATCTTTAACAGCAAAATATAACAGTCATAAAACACATATAATAGCATACACAGTACTGCAATAAATACCAATATGGCAGAAAACAATTATGCCATAACATAACTTATTATAACACATAATATCCTGCTATATATTTACAGATAATGACAAAATATTAAAGCTATGGAAGAAGTTACTATATTATAGCGTAATAAAAAACTGCAATGGTAAACTGAACCTATAATAGCATTCAATAAAAAACGTTATAGTATATGTCAGACCTAAAATAACTGTCGAGAATATATCGTTTATGAAAACGCCATTAAACATTTATTATAGCGTTAATCGTATACTATTAATAAGCGTTTTTCTTTTAGTGGTTCATGCGTAGTCGCGTAGAATTTTTCTTCTTTCTTACGTATGTAAAATATTCTTAACATTAAAACCAAAAAGAGAAAAAACAATTATTTCGTTACAATATTATGGGAAAATTATGATTTAATATAAATAATAACTGATATGTAATCTCATTTTCCGTCCATATCGTGCATGATATTAGTTTGATGGACGTATCATTCGTGTAGATTTTTTGTGTTTTTATATCGTCGGTATTAGGCGCTAATAGGAACAAATGATAAACTTTATAAAAACAAATGATACCCTTTGTAATAATCTCGATGGAAACTTCCCTTATAAAATTCTGTATGCCAGTTTCATACAGAATTTTAGGGGTAAATTTTTGTACAAAAGCTCAACAGTTTAAAATACAAAACAAAAACGACATCAAATTGTATATATTTGCGGCGCTAAAAATAGTACTAGATGTTTGTAGTCTACATTTATCATTTATACGATATCAACGTGTTTCAGCTTAGTCTTGGCGTGATGAATTCGAGTAAACTGTTAATACCAAATACTAGTGTAATTAGTAGTTTGTGAATAATACAAATGTCAAGGTTCATGTACTTATACAAAATGCTCACATCGACGGCATGAGTACTAACATTTATACAAAAAAGGCGAAGTATCAATTATTACTCAAAATAATCTGGAAAAAAACGAGAGAAAGATTTGGATGAGTGTATATATATGTATAAGGCCAAGTTGGTTTTGGTTACTTTCCTCCTAAGTCGAAAAATATTCGTGTGTCGGTAGAAGGTAATGAGGTGAAGCCACGTGTAAGATCGTGTAGCATATGGAAGAAGTTTGGATCGATCTTTGTCGCGAACAAAAAGGACCCACACCGCACCGACTGATCAATCTAAAGGGCCTCCTCCTAATAAGCTCTTAAGGCTGTTCCATTCCATTGTCCTATCTCTGGACCCTTTTGGATTTTGCATGCATCTCCTTCCCTTGTGAACCCCACCATTTTACCTCTTGTCATTTCTTAGGTTATGTCAATTGCTCCTTACATTTATATTCTTCACCCTCGCGTCTACTCTAATTTATCTGTTCGAGTTACATATAGTTTTTTGTCACACATGTAAGAATCCATTTATTCTTATTATTTAAAACGGATATAGTGATCAATCATTATTAAAGTCACAATAGAAATACTCAACCCTAATGTTTTGAAACCCAATATAAATCGTTCAATTTTACTTGACTACCTTAAGTTTGTTGAATTATATAAATGGATACAAACGAATTACTTTGATATTTGATGTTATGTATTTATAACTTACATTGTTCGAGTTTCATTTTTTTTTTACTATGTATTAACCAAATAGCGTTTCTAATAAAATATATAATGATCAAGAAAGCAAATAAAATGCTACTTGCTAGTCCTACTCTAACTACGGTATGATTAATTTAGTCCTACTTGACCTAATAAAAATGGTAACAAAATGTTTAGATCATGTGTTATGAGTGATTTAATACCCATCCACATACCAACCAAAAGGTCTAAATCAATCATCAAAATTAAGCAATCAAGCAAAAACAAAAGAAGAAAAAAAAAACATAATGATGGAATTGGTTTTTTTTCCTTATCCACGCATAGAGATTCCTTCGCATTATTTGCACGTAGATACACACAAACACACATCATATCATATTACTACGAGATTCTTTTCTTCGCATAAGCTACTTCCCCACTTCAGAGTACACTGAGTGGCCCATTCTTTTTCCAAAATTCCCCAAATATCACTCAAGTTGTTTATTCTAAACATTATAATTATACTGTTTTCTTTGACTAAAAGAGCAAATTTTAATTGCAATCAAATGGTTTGACCAGTCAAAAAGAAACATAGGTTGGCCCATTTCCCTGACTTCTCATAATCTTACAAATGCATTCCAAATGTGATCAGTGCCTCACTTTATCACCCTAATATTTCATAACTATCTTCCCAAATAATTAAACATTTACATCTTTAATAACGATTTTACATATACTATGTATAAACAGCCGACAAAAGTAAAAAAAGAACAGAAGATTCAAGATAGATGCCTTTGTACCTCAGATCAATCTGGAATTTGAATAGAAAGCAAATCACGGTTACAAATATAATTCCCATTATACTTGCTTTTTTCGATGGTATGGTGATTCTAGTATATTTATCAATGGATATGAGAAAGGCGATTCTCACATTTACTAGTAAATTTTGATATTCCAAAAGGGATTCGAATGTGCTTAAAGACGACGATTAACTAACTTTTAGAATTGCATGCCATTTAAACTAAAAGCTACGTACGGTATTGATAAAAATTGGCGCAATTCAAAATATACAAACTCGTGAATTTTGATGTGGAACGGAAGTTTCACATTGTTATCTCTTCTAGACACATCATATTAGTTTAATACGTACGTTTAGCTATTTACGATGAATCATGAGTATCAAAGACCGTCTAATAGAATATACACATATTGGATTTGAAAGGCGAAAGCGAATATATAGAGTGTGGATGAGACGGTTTAGGTGCATAAGGAAATAAAGTGTGCTTAATACGGAACATATATATATATATATATATATATATCAAACATGTTTGTTATATATTCAACATAACAATTATGTTTAGCGGAGAACAAAATGGTGCAAAAACTATTTAAATGGTGAAATATATAATAATTTGTGTTTCATAAACGTTTGAAATAAATAAATGAATAATATACCATGCAGAATACAAACTAAATAAATATTTTATAAAGATATAGGTTTTAATATCAAATTATTCAAATTGATATAAATACCCATGATTAAACTCGTTGAGCATTTTCATTGAAAAGAGGTTAGTTTATATATTTTTTTTTTCTGAACAATTTTTTGAAACTTTTCTTTCTAAAATAGTAGAATATAATACTTGTTTCAAATTAGAGTAAACCTGAAAAAGAAATGATGAGTTCAAGAAATTGTGACGTGTCCATCGTCTATCCACAATATAAGAATTTTGAAAGAGAAGATATACAATTCAAGCTTTCATAATCCAGTAAACTCAGAACCTGCTCCATATATAAAAGATTAGGGTCATGATGTTTCCAGTACAAATTAAAAATCATATATCATCTCTTTAACTGACACAATCTCCCTTCACATGGTTACAATTTAGTTAGTTGCGGCTTCATCGTTGCTGAAGTCACTGAACTCCCAACATGATGCTTGTCGAATTGTATCTATCCAAATTGATGTCAGAATATGCAAATATTCTCTACTCTTGTTACTAACTGATATGATAATAAGAGTTGTCTTTATATATTGGAGATTTTATATTTAAATATTCTGACATGTAGGAATTTCTGTTCGTTGGCTTTGGCATTTCTTGTTAATTCTATAAGTCATTTTTCCTCTAATGAGAATTTCCAATTGTAAACAAAATAATAGGGTTTGTACTTTTCTTATGTCAGCAATAAAGGTTTTGTATAAATTGACACTTCATGTTTTTTTCGTACATATATAATAATTAAACGGGAGGAAAAATAAAAATAAACTAACAGATGTGGCTAATACCTATCTCATGTCACCACTTTGGATTGCTAGAATTATGCTCATCGTAGAGCACATGCAACCCACTAATCTGGTGTTAGATCTACTAGTTGTCTATCTCTAAAAAGAGAAACATCTTTACATTATTACAAACCTAAACTTCACTTATCTAGTTATCCAATTACCATTTTGTTTACCACTACATGCAGGTGTTAAACAAAGGTTGATCTGACTGTTCAGCTGGTGTTTCGAAATCATAAGCACAATTCTCATCCAATCATTCATAGAACAAAGATTAGGGAATTGAAAAACATATGAAGTTCGGATATTTTAGGGTGGAGTACTTTCTAAGTAAACAAAAATATTAAAATAACGATACCACTACCGTCACTAACTCATGCAATGCACTAACTCATACAGTTATTTATATATGACGTAAGATAAACTATAACAGCATAAATCAGATGAAAAATAGGAATGAATTAATCAACATCCTCAATTCTGTGTGTTCTCTAACTAATCGGCCCCCACGACCGTATAATTGTACAGCCACGCCGCATCCGATTCCTTTTTCATTGATAGACATATTATTATAGCAACCTCATTTATTATTATTCAATAGTATATTATTTTAGTATAAAAACATTGCAATCATATATACAAATATAAATTCCTACCAAAAAAAATACAAATATAACTTAAACTGTCTAAATTCCGAATCTTCGGTCTATAATCTTCTTAATCATCCTATAGATCATCATATTTTGGATATTCTAAAATAAAATAAAAACCCCTCCATACAAAAAAAAGTTTTGAATCGAGAACCAAAAAGAACCAATCTCTTTATATCACAACTAGGTTACCACTTCTTTTTCTTAGTAGCAAAATTTGCATGTTAAGCGTCTTACTAGCAATGGTTGGAGTAGTTTTCTTGGTTGTACACATATGTAGACGAGGAAATGTATTAATATAGTATGTATACTTTCATACGCGTACAGAGAATAAATGTATATTCTTACACATACACGAACGCGTAATGGTGTGGAATTTGAAATGAGAATGGGGTTGGGGTTGGTTGATGGTGATGGTGGCTATTGGTGTGGCAGGGTCCACATGTATATAGTTGAACCCACGCCAGATTCGGTCGTCTTGACTTGTGTGTACATAATATACGTATATGTGTACGACCAAAATAAAGCCAACTTATGTTATTAATCAACACCATTCATTTCTAATTGTGTTATATTAACTTTTCGTGAGCAGATATAGACTTT
>NC_025691.1:7762931-7787755 GCF_000633955.1 Camelina sativa
AGATATAGACTTTGAGAAGTGTATAAGAATTATAAAGCATATGGATTATAGAATTTTTTTGGTACTTCTAACTTTGTTTTTACATATTCAATAAGACACACACTTCTTTTCTATCACAAAATTAAGAATGATCAATTACTATCTAGTCAATTGAAATTTTTCCTAAGTAGGATCGCGTATCTTTTTTCTTCGGTTTAAACTGATATTCTTCAATGTCTCTTTTGGTTCTCATTGATCCATAAGATATTTTCTCTTGTCATTTAGTCTTGGGGATTCAATTCATTTCGATTAATATTCTTTTTTAGATATTTGTAGCATCACTATTGTCTACTTCCTTTCTTTTTATTTTTACGTATTCTAGATCTTTTTTGGTTAAACAGATAATTTATCAAAAATAAATGTCTTAGAAAAAAAAGAAAAATAAAATAAGAAGAAGACTCCTTACGGTTCTAGTTTAAATATATGTAACAAATAAAGTTAAAATTCTAAGTTTGCACTTTGCACAACAAAAAGAAAGGTTTATCGAGCAAAAGTTTAAGTTAATATATAAGTTGAAGACTTTTGTAAAACATCTCCCGACTCACATGTGAATATCAAAATAATTATTAAAAAAAACAACAAGTAGCTACAATTAAGAAATAATTTGAATTATTAAAAAAACCATAGATTTTAAAAGGACAGACTTTATCTACTTTGCTTTATATATTAAGAACCGTGCTCTTCTTCTCTATTCATCTCTTGCTCACCACTTTTCCCCAAACTCTCTTTGTTTCTCTCTCTCTCTCTAGTTTCCTTGTTCTTTTGGAGTTTGAGCAAAAATATCAACCATAATTGCTTATTATTACTATATAACTACGTAATCGTTGCTGACTTGCTTCTATCCTTTATTGCATGGATGGATCCTCAACAGGTAATTCATTGTTCTATAATTTGTAAAAACTTTAAACACTTTATTTGTTTACAATTTTGAGCTCTCTTAGTTCTTAATTCCATCTACCGAAGTAAAAAACACTTAAAACCCTTTGAGAACTTTTTAAAACTTCTGCTGAGTCAAGAACTATATATGTTACCAATTTAATGTTGTGTTAACTTGATTAGCTTACGCTTATCTCAAACCCCTGTTTTCAAAAAAAAAAAAAAACGTCTTCTTGTAGACAAGATGAGTTTACAAAGAATTATTGCCGGTAAAAGAATCTACGCCACGTACGGCTATAAAGTAACCTTCATGATTTAACTCGTCAGCACAATTTAATGAAATTTGTTTGATTGTGTAGGAAATCTCAAACGAGACTTTGGAAACCATATTGGTAAGCTCATCAAAAGGAAACAACAATAACAATAAGAAAATGGAAGAAGAGATGAAGAAGAAAGGATCAAGAGGAGAATTAGGAGGTGAAGCTCAAAACTGTCCAAGATGTGAATCTCCAAACACAAAGTTTTGTTACTACAACAACTATAGTCTCTCTCAACCTCGTTACTTCTGCAAATCTTGTCGGAGATATTGGACTAAAGGCGGTACCCTCCGTAACGTCCCCGTCGGTGGTGGTTGCCGTCGAAACAAACGATCCTCATCTTTCTCCAAGAACAACAACAATAAGTCTATTAATTTCCATAATGATCCTCTTCATAATAACCCTTTGATCACGGGAATGCCACAATCTTCTTTTGGTTACGACTCCATTGATCTCAACCTAGCTTTCGCTACTCTTCAAAAGCATCATTCATCATCTCAGGCTACTACCCCTTCTTTTGGTTTTGGAGGCGATCTTTCTATTTATGGAAACTCAGCCAATGATGCAGGGATCTTTGGAGGACAAAATGATAATTTCAACAATAGTTTGTGTTATGGGTGTATGTCCGGAAATGGTAACAATCATCAATGTGATATCAAGATGGCTTCTACATTGGGGATTTCTTTGGAAGGAAACGAGAGAAAGCAAGAGAACGTGGGAAATAACAACAATATCTCAGAGAGTCCTAGCAAGGTCTTATGGGGATTTCCATGGCAGATGACCGGTGACTCTGCCGGAGTTGTACCGGAGATTGATCCCGGAAGGGAAAGCTGGAATGGGTTGGCTTCATCTTGGAATAATAATGGTTTACTCAACGCTCCTTTGGTCTAGAAAGATCATTACTAAATAAATAAACAATATTACTCTATATTAAAGTTTATGTCATCACTTGTTTGTATACCACTTTCACTAATATGGGGGGATGTTTGGTTTTTCTTATAATTTCTAGGGCTTCCATCTTTTTTTCGTTTCCCAATTTTCTTGGTTGAGACAAAAGGCCTTAGAATTCTCTTCTTTCGAAAACAAAAATATTTTCTTCTTTTCTGTTTTAATTTGTAATTTAATGGTGGATGGGTTGGTTAATTATTTGTTACTCTTTAATAGATTTCTATTTTGCATTATCCGTTTATTTGGTTATGATGATATGATAATACTTTTCTGAGTAGAAGGATCAGCATGACTGGATTAAAAACTGTTTAAAACATCATCACTGTAAAAAGTGTGTGACATATCCACTCTTGCTATAGTATGATTTAGGGTTCAACATATTTGATAGAAATATATCAATTGGTGTATATAGTTTTAAAGAACTTTTTTATCAACATAATTGTTGATTTGGTTAATATGTTGTCCATCAACATTCCACTGGTTGTTGTCAGAGCCAAAAGAATAAAAAAAAAAAGACATTGGGTTTCGAAATGTGAGTGGTGAGTTTCAAGATATTCTGTCATGATTGCTTCATATTTTCCAGATAGATTATTTGGACACTACGACTAGTTATTTTATTTTATTTATTTATTAGTAGCAAATAAGTTATGAGCATACGTTAATTATTATTAATTGATTTGAATATAATTGGTTGATGATACGGCCATATTGGAGGGTTTTTATAATCGTTTCTTAACAATCTCTTGTACAGAATCAAATCTAACACAGAGATTTGAGCGTGACTACCTATGACACTAAAATTTAACAAGTCTACATAGATGTAGTAAATTACAGTTTCCTAACTTCAAATATATTCCTTATGTCTATAAAAATTGACGTCTATAAAGATTTGATGTTTTGTAAACTTTAAAAAATAATCATTATTGAAAATATTTAAAATTTTGAATTGTTATTGATTTAAATTAAATAATATCTTTTTAGTTAAAAGAAAAAACATATTTAAACTCAGTAATCATTGTTTTCTTAAAATGTATAAAAGATTCTAAACATTAATCTTTTAGAGACAGAGGGAGTACATTTTCCATAGGGTCTAAAATTTAAAATAATTTTTGAGCATCTCCAATGGTATTCTATTTTCGCATCTATATTTTATTATAGAGTAATTTTTGTTCCAATGGTACTTTATTTTCATCGTTATTTTTTTTCTCTATTTATAGAGGAACTCTATTTTTTTCCTCTAGAAATAGAAGTGAATTATTTTATTTGCAAAGTAGTTCTCTTAGTCTTTAACTTTTTTTATTTATGACTAAAATAAATAAAATAAGTATTTTTAAAAACTAATAATATAAACTTAAGTATAAATATTTATTCTAAAATATTGAGACTACCATTTGCAAAAGATAATTTTATAAAAGAGTGTTATAAAATTTAAAGTAAAATAGATTAGTTTGCAATTTTTAAAAATAAAAGGTGTTAATTGTAAAATAAAAATAGAATCTATTAGGAATATTCTTTTGTAGAGGAAAAAATAGAAAAAATCATTGGAACAAAACTCATCTCTATTATAGAAATCTTCTATTATAAAAAAAAAATAGAAAAAACTATTGGAGATAGTTTTACTGTTACTGTTGTATAAAATTTCCGAGTTCGAAATTAGGTATGATAAATATATGCTATAAAATTATGGATTTGTAGGTTGTTGCCTACCGACAAAAGAGTCAAAATTGGTACGAGGCGTGGAGCCGTATGTTTTGTTTTTAAAATTGAATAGCCAAATCGTTTTGTCAAACAAATTTAGAAATATGTTTGGATATGATATGAGTCACGTCGGAAATCAAAATCTAGCTCTTTTTTTTTTTTGGTTGGACAAACACAAAATCTAACTTAGTTTACGTTTTTATAAAGATCAACATGTTTTTTTTTTTGGAATAAAAAGAAGATGTTTTGTTTTTAAATTGAAGAGCACTTACATTCCAAGCCTCCAAGGTAACAAAGTAGTTTTATGATTCCATTACTAGATGTTAGTTATTCTGGACAACGGTTAATTCTCATAACATGTTTTCGTTGCTACAGATAACGGTTAATCTATCAAATAGATTATAAAGGTTTGCTCATATAATATACATTCCATAATCAGTTTAGGATTGAGTTCGAATTTGGAGATTTTGGTTAAAATTGAGGATTTGACTCCCTTTTACAAAATATTATTTCACTTATTAAACACTTGGTAACAACGTTAAATATGTTTGGTTGACTATCATCGGGCTCGAAACGGCTTCGTCAAGAAAAGTTCAAGATGTGTTCGGTTAATAAAATGGTGGGAATTTTTTTTTTTTTTACCATTAAAGTGTAAAAAGAATACCCAACAATATGTTTGACAAAAAGAAAAATACCCAACAATATATTTCCTGACTTGATAAATACCAAAATAAGTGTTCTTGAGCCAGTAACGTAAGTTTCATAAAGCCCATAATGTTGAACACTTATTTATACCCGAGGTCCACAATGCTAAAATTAAAAGCCTCCTATTAAATTGATGTTGGACTATGAATTATGATAAGATTTTTAAATTATTCAGTGAAATAAAATCTCCCATATTTGGTAACGGGTAAGTAGATAGGTACAACTACAAACCAATGGTGGGAAACATGATCGAGAAACAAAGAGAGTCACAACATATTCTGAATAAAGAAAACAATCAACCATGACGACATTAAAAAATCAATAAAAAAAGAAAAAGAGAAGAAATTTTCACTATTTTTTTAAATATTGTTATCTTCAGTTTAAATTAATGTTGTTTTATACCTTACAAATGTATTTTATAACTATATATAACAATAAATAGAAAAATCTAATTAATATTTTCAATAAAAGAATAGTTCAGGAATCTTTTTTTTGCATATATGGTAAAATATTTACATTTTTGATTTAATTTGAAAATGTATAGTCAACAGTCTCAAAAGTAATTTTCAAACAAAATTAAGTAATATGATGCAAAACATCTAATTTGGTTTAAGAGAATCATTAATGTAAACCAAAACCAAATATAGTATAGTTTGGTAGAATTCTAATTTAGCTTTGAGTTGAATTCTTAAGCAAGTCATATTCACTATTTAAAAACAATTTTTCATTAAATTCAATAAATACTAAATAATTATAAATATTTGAGAATCATCCACTTTCGACTAATATAAGAGGGGGTTATTGGTTCTATGATTTTAATGAATTTGGAAATCTAAACAAAATTCTAAAATCTAATAGATTTATCTTAACTCTATTTAAATGATACGTCTATTTTTCATCACATATCCAACAAAAAAAACATATTTAAAAGAGAGAGATTAAAATCAGATAACGACCATGGCAAAAGTAAAAAAACATATTTAAAAGAGAGAGATTAAAATCAGATAACGACCATGGCAAAAGTAAAAAAACATATTTAAAAGAGAGAGATTAAAATCAGATAACGACCATGGCAAAAGTAAAAAAACATATTTAAAAGAGAGAGATTAAAATCAGATAACGACCATGGCAAAAGTAAAAAAACATATTTAAAAGAGAGAGATTAAAATCAGATAACGACCATGGCAAAAGTAAAAAAACATATTTAAAAGAGAGAGATTAAAATCAGATAACGACCATGGCAAAAGTAAAAAAACATATTTAAAAGAGAGAGATTAAAATCAGATAACGACCATGGCAAAAGTAAAAAAACATATTTAAAAGAGAGAGATTAAAATCAGATAACGACCATGGCAAAAGTAAAAAAACATATTTAAAAGAGAGAGATTAAAATCAGATAACGACCATGGCAAAAGTAAAAAAACATATTTAAAAGAGAGAGATTAAAATCAGATAACGACCATGGCAAAAGTAAAAAAACATATTTAAAAGAGAGAGATTAAAATCAGATAACGACCATGGCAAAAGTAAAACTTGCATGGATAGAGAATGATAAAGTAAGAAGAATGAGTTTAAAGAGAAGGAGTGAAGGAGTACTAAAAATGGTAAAAGAGTTAACCATATTGTGTGATATATGGGCCTATTTGATCATTATCAGCCCGTACGGAGCTGAAGTAGTGGTGTGGTCATCTGTTGAGACGGCTTGGGGCCTCTTAAACGATTTCTTTGCCTTACCGCAGCTCGAGTAAAAGAAGAGAGAGACATGTCTCGAATCATTTTTGAAAGAGAAAACAAAGAGTTTGACTGGTAATTGCGGTCAGGGCGGACAAATCTGTCTGCGGACTAGACCGCTCTGTTTTAAGTGTGGACAATGGACCGCTGCGGTCCAACTCTATTTGTAAGGAAAAACGGTCCGCAGTTAGACCACTGCGGTTTTGTTTTAGTTTTCTGTAAACTGCACCACTGCGGACTACGCATAATGAATAGTAAATAAAAAACGGTATAATCCAAGATATATTTGTCTGCTCCAACCGCTGTATCTATTCACACCCGAAGAAGATTCATAAAAAATGATGAAGAGTCAACATAAGAATAAGGAATATGTCACTGACATTTGATGATACAACTACATCACGGTTGTGGAATCGATGATTTTAATCGATGATCTTAACTTAAGTGAAATCTGATCTTAACTTAAGTGAAATCTGTGAATTATTATCTTTCACAAGAGATAAAATCATATTTGGTAGGAAGAAACTATATTTCATGCAATTTACTCCACTTCGTGATCCACCGATGCTCCGATTTGACGTATAGATCGAGTAGTTAACTATCACCACTTCAACTTGTATTCTGAAAATGTTTTGTCTATTTGTTATTTGAATTAATGATATTTAATTAGAAAAATATACCCTAATCATTATCTCTTAAACCTCTCATATTATTTATATTTATTTTTCGAATTCTAATAATCATTTCTAGACCTCTAACTGGTATTATGTTATATGTTTGGTATGAGTTTACTTTCTAGATGTGTTTCTTTGTCTATTTCAGCAATTATGAACTTTAAAGATCTTTTATCTTTCTTATTTTTGAGGATGTTTTATGAATTAAAGGTTTTTAATTATACAAATATACCCTTTCTTAATATATCATTAAGTAAATGATATTGTCTTTAATTTTAAAAAAGACAATGTAAGAAACCATGTCATCCATTAATAATTTTATGCTATTTAATTTTATGAATAGTTAAAAAAGTATATATATTTTTACATGTTTAAAACTCTTAGATATGTTTACAAAGTACATAGTGGTTTTATGAATCAAACATAATTATTGTGTTTAGTTTTACAACATGTTTATTAAAAAAATACAAAAATTAAAACAATTTTTTTTTCAGGTCTCTATTAATTCAATTGGTACTAATCTAGGTAAATGGCATCAGAACTGTTTTTTAAACGTAAATATATTTATACACATTTATTTATTTATATAAAAGCATATTTAGAATAATCATAGATATTTGAGTAATATAAAACCTTTTTCTCTTATATACAAGAATCGAAAAATCTTAACTATATCTTTTCTCTGGCGCCGTCAAAGTTTTCCTTTGCCGATATCGGAATCTAAATCCTCCCGCTTTCAATTGTTTTCCAGCTCATGATTTTGCTTTTATTTTTGTTAACCTTTGTTTATTCTTTGGAACTCTCTCAAATCCTCTTGAACCACATGCATCTAGCAGGCGAAATTACAATGAACATCAAAGAGTGTAGTTGATGGCCGGCGATTTCCATCTCTCAACCTCTACTCGCATCATCTTATCCAGAGCTAAATGAAACAACCCATCCTTTTTTTAATAATAATTCTCTAGTGATCTCATACTCACTAACAACCACTGGCGGACCCAAAATTTTTTTTTACCTGTGTCAAATTATAAACTTAAAGTTTCATTGATAAATATAATAAACCTTTTACAAATTTTTTTTTACAAAACCACCCTACGATCTTCCATATCCTGAAATCTTGACATCACTTTCTCATTTGTAATAGTTTCAAATACATCAAGTTTTCATACTTCATGGCTGCATTGTTATGAAAACTATTAACACCTTTTTCATGTTCTGAAATGTTCCCGAGCTTATTCTAACTAGAGAAACCGTCAGTAGTCCATGCATCATTTCTTCCTCCTCTACCAGCATTATCTTTAAACAAGTAACAATAAAGGCAAAAAGCTGCATCTTTCTTCACATTATACTCTAACCAAGTAACAATAAAGGCTTTTCACCAAAATTTTAATCAAGTAATTTGATAAATGACAAAACATATGCTTTAGATCGTCGATCTTTTCTCTTTTCTCTTAGATCGTGGGTCAGTAGTTGCATCGGTAAGAATGATCAAGTGAGAGTTAAGAAGAGTCACTGGTGATTTTTTTTAATACTTTCACAAATAATCTTATTTTCTTAAATTTCTGATGAAATATTATATTTATTTAGATTTTTTTGAACTTATGTGCGATTTACCATTAAATTTACATCAAATTTTCCAGGTTATTGTTAATTGGAATATTATTTTCTTCTAATTGTTTATTTTATAATCTCTGCAATCGTATCCTTACTTCATTTTCTCCCATCCTTAACGAGTAAAATGGTTAGATAGAAAATATAACAAAAAAAAAATTTCATTACCATTGATTTCTTTTAAGTTTTCTTATAAAAAAAAAATTCCAACCGCAGTCGCCCGCAACCGCAAACGCTTGCGGAAAGCAGCTTTTGGAATTTAGTGGTTTAGAGCGGTTAGGAACGATTAGGAGCGATTGGAAGCGGTTTGTGTGATTGGTTCCAATCGCTAGCAACCGCTACCACCCGCAAACGCAGCGTTTGCGGGAGGTAGCGGAAAAACTAGTCAACACCTAAATAGATACAATTTACAAATTCAAATAAATAAATGGTCTAATGTAGTGAGACTTACGATTCTCATAATTAATCTCATTCCATCAATAGATTCAATACAAAGAACCGACATAATAAAAGCAGTATATATTTTAACATATTAGTATCCAGCAAATTAGGAACAAACGAAACACTACAAATATATAGAACAAGAGAATATAAGTGAATTATGAAAACAAATTTAAAAACTTGGTCTAAGTTTGGACTTACTCATGATGGATCTCTGCAGCTCTGTTCTCTTTGTCTCTCGGAAGACAAAACTAAAACTTTGCCAATTGTAATATGTGTTCAAGAAGAACAAGACTTTTGGTCAATCAAAGATGGACGTTTCGTATTCTATATTCAATTGGGCAATTGGGCAATTGGACAATTGGGCTTTAGGTTATTACATATGTTATGAGGCTTAGTTGTTTGTAATGGACTAATATTTTTTTTACAAAATGAACAAAAATATTGGGCTATAATTAATGGGGTGTCAAAAACAAAAATATGGCGGGTTCAATAATATCAAATCCATAAACCCGTAAGAAAAAATTCAAATGAATGGTGGGTCAATTGAACATCTTCCTTCCTTGATATGTCCGCGGGTACTAACAACCTAGCAACATTCAGTAACAGCGGATAATATAAAAAACAACAATAATCCAATAATAAATAAACAACAAAAGTCTACCATTTCCAAATCTAACAATGTCAAAGAGCAAACAACCAACATCCTAACAATGTTCTATACCCAACTCTAGCAACCTAAAAGAAGCCGACCACAAACAATCGAGGTCTTCCTCTAGTCAATATACTCACATCCTAGACGTTATTTTCTCACAACTCAGAGTTTTCACCGTCCGCGGTCGCAACCAATGAATCATGCCAGCTTGCTGTCAGGCTATCTGCCTTAAGCTATGACATCCAGGAAGTCACTCACCCTCACTCCCCTCTCCCTCTCTCAGGTCGCAACCTTCGAGACATATCGGCTCACTACCTAGTTGCGGTCCACAGCTACGGGAGTCTCAAAATTCCACTCTTGGGTCGTCACCCTAGAGGGCGCTCTCGGATTGTCATCCGGAGCAAACATACCCCTCCCACCCTCTGGCCACAAAGTCTATCGAGCTATCGGTATCAAAAGAGTTGGGCCCACACAGCCTTGAGCAAACGAGTTGAATGCCATCGAGTATCTCCCGACTAGATCTACCTCAACACTTTCTACTTTTGAAAATTTCCCACTTTTAGTAGCACGCTTCACAAAATCATGTATCCCGAACACCACCTCATCTTGGTACATAGTCGCACAACCAACCACCCCTAACCGACCAAGTATCAAGAGAGATGGGATGTAATACTCCATTCCACTCCAGCCACAAACTTCACCGCACCAACATCCACAACGACAATTGAGACCAGGCGAGACAAGTTCAAGCTGCGATCTGCTTCTCGAACCACTTCTTGAACCTTTTCTTTATCCTCGCTTTTGGCCCCCAAGTTTTCTCCTCCACTCCATCACAGTCTCACAGGACTCTCATCAAAGGAATCCTCATTGGCCTCGCCTCCAATATTTGATTATTGGTGTTGTTTATGTTATACTAGATAAGGACCCGCCCGATGTGCGGGTTTAAAGTTTCATAAATATAATTAAATTTAATAAAAAAATTATTGTACATTATTTTTTTATTATTTTTTTGCTATAATACACTGATTTATTCCATATACAAATCTTTTATGTATGTTACCATTAAAAGTGTATTTTTTACACCTAGGTATACTCTTTGTTAGAAATATATTATTTACCATCACCTAGAAAATGTCTATATGAACAAATTAAGCCAACTATTATATGTCTCTTTACTTTTACTTTTGCATAGTTTCTTTTATCACTAAAATTGTTGGCTCAAAAAATTTTGAATAAAAAATAAATTACATCACAATAGTGTATGACTAATCATAGAGAGAATCTCGGTTCTGGCCTCCTCCCTTATGAAGAGAATCTTGCGTCCAACCTCCTCCACCGTGGAGAGAACCTTCGTTCCGCCTTCCTCCCTTGGGGAGATAACCTTGCATCAAACCTCCTCCACCTTTCTCCCTTGGGTAGATAACCTTGCGTCCAACCTCGTCCACCATAGAGAAAACCTCGGCTCTGCCATCCTCCTGTGTGCAGAGAACATGTTCACGTCTTTTAGCTATATCAAAGTTGCTTGCTCCAGCAATCAATGAAACTAAATACCCTTTTCCAACGTCACAAAATCTTTTGATAGTAACTAATGTTAAAATTCCCAATGTATTCATGGAGGTTTATTTGAAACATTATGCTGTAGCCTCTGTCTCCAAGCTCCTATGGATCTATCAACAATAATTTATGTTTTTTTAATATATCTATGTTTGTTGTAGGCTTGTGTTTGCCTTATATATTTGTTTCTGATTATATATATATCTATATTTTTCTTAATCCCTTTTCTATGTTTTTGTAGAATTAATAACTTCAAATTAAAATAAGTAAATAATTTTATAATTTCAAATTTTATGAATTATATATATATATATATATATATATATATATATATATTCTCCTTATAATTATTTTAAAAAACTGCTTGATTTGGGTAATTTTTTTTATAATTATCTTTTTACATTATTAATATTGTTTAAAACAAATTTTTTGTTTTTTGTTGTAATCTTAAATCTTCTATTAAATATTAACTTTACACATGTCAAAATCTCATATTAGTAATTTGACACGTGTCAAAATCATGGTAATGACTAACTTTCAAAACCCAACTTTATATAATAAGATGCTGTTGCTGAATATTGCTAGGTTATTAGTAAGTATGGGCTCAAAAAATTTAGTCCAATAAGGTGTTTGAAGGCCTTATATAAAAAGTGTTAGCCTTTTTCAACAAATATCCAGGTTCAGTCCAAACTCCTCTTTATCTAACCCTAGTCAATCTTTGTATTATTTTATGAATCTAGTTGCTCGAAGACTTCAATTGGATCATAATCACCATCGTTGCTAGCTTGGTACAAGATTTATTTGAAAAACCTGTTATTAGAATCATTTAAGGATGTTAGTTATGAAATCGAAAGCTTGAAGGAAATCGGCATTATGATCCCGTCTTTATGAAACGATGATTATTGATTCCTCCTCAACCCTTTCCATATGACTCTTCTGAATCTTGAGTTTAAGCAAGCGAATCTCACCAAACTTTTGTCTAACGCTTTAAAGCAAATCCCATCCGACTATAGAACCATAACCATCCTTGTCCTTGTCGATGAGCAACATCAAGCTCTTCTCATGCCTATGAGAATCTCGGCCGTGACATCCTTCTCAACATCACATAGACTATTGATGTTGTCTGTGGATGATCCTTCAACAAACCGTGTTCTCACTTGCGCCAAAATGCCTTTAAGCTTTTATCTCCAAGTTATCATGGATTCTTCGTCGAACCAGTCTAGCTATCTTTATGTAGCATTTGCCTTTGTCTTGTTTTGTTTGGTTTTGCTTTGTTGCTCTTGTAATTTTGGCTACCAAGAACTTTGTTTTATTTGATTAATGAATCCAAACGTTTGCCCAAAAATAAAGCATATTTAGAGAAACTTGAGAAAATCATTTTTGGTGTATCGCTTTTCAAAAATGTGTCTTTCATATATCTATTTTCAAATATATCACATATTAAATCTGAAATATTAATAAAGTTTAGAAAGTACTTCTGGATAGTAACTATTATCCGGAGATCCGATCCTAATATTCATAAGGATTTAAATTATTTTTAAAATGTTTTTAAAAACTATTTATATGGTATTTAGAATATATATACAAAAAATTTATACACTAGTGTAGATTTTTATTAGCCTAACTCTTTACAGGTATACTTATATATAAGTTTGCCCGAAAAAAAAAACTTATGTATAAGTTATGTAAAAGGAAAGAGTGATAAACTAATTTTGTTGATGGTTGCTGTGGTGATAGAGAGCGGAAGCTTAATTAACGGACGAGAACGCTAGATCTCCAGGAGAACTCGGATTCACGAACGGATCTTGCTTAGAACATCGTAACTTGAAGAAGAAGCAATAAGGATAGGGTCGAGATCGGGAACGAGATCGACGTGGTTTTGCAAATCCTCTTTGCAGAGCTTGAACACAAGCTCTTAGGGTTGAGAGTCCTCCTCTCTAGAATTTAGGCAAACTCTCTTAAAACAACGTTTTTTCAGTAATCAATAATTCCTTGCTTTACAACTCTCGACTCCTTAAATACTAAAACTAAAACTAAAACATAAAACCCTAAACCTAATAGAACAGATACGGCGATAAAACACATGTTCAAACCCCAAATTAATAATAACCCATAAAGAAATAAAGCCTAATAATAAAATTCATTTGATACTAATATAAGAAATAAAGCCTACATCATGTGGGCAGTAAAAAATTCAACACAATTATCAACGAACTGTATTTTGCAAAATTGAAGGCATCCCTGCCAACTAGTTGGGAACCTATGAAGACATGCAGTTACTAATTTTTGTTAATACTCAGAAACTTAAAGTTTTTGATGTTCAAAATTAAATTTTTGGTGAGAAAGTTCTAAGTATAAATACAGGAGAATCTTCGACGAGATTTGCTGTCAACGTTGAGAACAGAAATAAAAATCAAGATAGCACAAACTGACGGACGGACGGGGTCAGTCCAAAGGACGGACGGGGTCAGTCCAAGGTCTTCTTGAGGTTATGGAGTCTTTAGTTTATAACCCCATTTTCATCAACTTTCAATATTTTTTCATCCCTCTTCACCCTCTTCTTTTATATCTCACTAAGGAGTATATGTAGGCTATACTTTTGCATCTTCTCAATTTGTTGTAGGCTTAGAAGTCACGGTTCTTGAACTCAAGTCTATGACCATTGATCTTATGATTTTACCAATTAAAGTTCTAATGCACTAATGATCCCATCAATTCTATTCTAGTATTTAGGGCCAAACCACACGGAGCAAATAACTAACTCAGAGAATAAACAAATTCACTAAATCGATGCTAACAAGATGACTTCAGAATTCAAACACAACCTTTTTTTTCTTTTTCTTTTTGCTACATATATTTAGTGTTTATATATAGTATCTTCAAAATTAGTGTTAAGATATGTTTTGCAGATTTTGGAATTTAGTTAAATCAATTTATACATTGAGTTTTGATATGTCTATATTTTGCATCTTCTTAGCATGCATTTGTCATACATTTAGCTAGGATAACTAGTCATTTTGCATCATTTTAGAACCTCTTTTATACACTTTGCATGTTTAGGAAGTTTTTGCATCATCCTTGCATGCATTGTGCATTTCGAAGTATTTCAGGTGTTTAGGTGACGTCGGAGACGCATACGATCGAGCCACTCTCAGCGGCCACAATCGAGCCACTCTCAGCGGCCACAATCGAGCCACTCTCAACCTACGCAATCGAGCCACTCTCAGGGCACCAATCAGACCACTCAATTGAGCCATCACTCGAGCCACCGGTCTAGGGATTCAGCTTTTGACGTCTACATCAAAGTTGTAGAGAATTGAGTCATCTTTCCAATGCTATTTATTTAAAGCCAATCGGAGGTGTGGTTCAATAGTTATCATCGTTTTAGTAGATGCGTATACACCCAGCTCGAGCCACTTTCACCGACCACGCTCGAGCCACTTTCACCGACCATGCTCGAGCCATTTTCACTCGCACGGATCGACCCACTCCTACTCACACCAATCGAGCCACTGGACGCACACAGACGAAATCACGCATGCCAGGAAGACGCTCCGTCTGACACGCTTCAGGAGACTCCCGAACCGACGCTCTATCTTGTCGTTTCAAGTTTTAGGGATTCACACGTTTTAACTATATATACATTTTGTTAAGTCTTGGTTTAGGACAACTACCACGCTCAAGCCACTCAAGCCAACACCCGATCGAGCCCCTCTCTCACGCCCCACACGAAGTCTCCATCGAGCCAACTCATCAGAGAACACTCTCTCCAGTTCCCTCCCCAGCACGTCAATCTTCATATGTGTCACGGGAGCATCAGCCTTCACCCGCTCCTTCACGCCACTCGTCACATGAGTCCAGGGAGAGAAGGAGACTCGGTTTGCGAGGTTCCAGAGCCTCTTCTACTCATCGATCAGCACGTCGTTCTGCAGCTCGAGATGAGCATGAGGTTGAGGTTGAGCGGCGAGTTGAAGCTCAAGGTGATCATCAAGGTATGCACGGGGTTGAGCAACAGATAGAATATCAAAGTGATTATCAGCCTACGGAGGTTGGTTTGTTGGTATCGGACCATGGTGAGTCCAGAGTCGATGACATGCAGTGTGACGAGCAGTCGAACATGTATCAGAACACGCAAGCGGTTGAGCAGCAAGTCGACCAACCAGCTGAGGTCACACCCGCGGATCCCGAACGAGGCGAAGGACAAAGTCAGTTTCACGCTCCTCCTTGGGCGAGCACAGACTCCTCTTTCTACTACTGAGGTACTTCGACCCTCCCTTTGTACATACCATTTCATTCCTGCATTGTTTCTATTGTGATTCTTAAATCCTCCTGCAAATTTTTCTTACACAGGAGACTGTGTAATTTAAGTTTGGGGGAAGGTTTGAAATGATGTATTTAATGTTGTGTTTTGTGATTCTTATATCAAATTTTTGCATCATATCATGTTTGAGTTTGCATCCATCTATTTGCATAGAAAAACCAAAAAAAATTGAAAAAAAAATAGAAAATTTCCACAAAAACAAAGTGTTCATGTTGTTTGCGCTTGCATATTAGGATTGAGTCTAGGCTTATTCATATAGGGTTGTTACATTTAGCATAGGGGTTGATGATGATTGTAACCTTGTTAGCATGTTGGATTCAATAGGATAGGATCAAGGCCCTTGTTATTAGTTTTTTGATGCATGTTGATTGAATTTGAAAACGTAAGATTGAAGCATGTTTTGAATTGATGTCATTCCCTATCTACCTGAACCTAATCCTGACTTGCAATTATCATGTTATGCATTGAAATTGAACTCATGGATACCACATACATACTTGGATTATCTTTCTCCTTTTTACCACCCTTGTTAATCCAAGTAGCTGATTCCCATCTTTGGAACAGTTCCCTGCACCCTTAACCAACCCTTCTTTCAAGCCAATTGTATTTTTGAGTGTCAGGCCTTTTTCCGAGTTGAGCTTGTTAGAAAGTGTTAGGTTCTAACCAACAAGAGTAGGATTCTGTGTAGTTCTAGTTCGCATTATCTGGACTAGTAAGACTAGGTGAGAACTCGATTTTGGGCATTGGGTATGGATTTGTGCAGAAAAGTGAAAAGTAAAAAGAAAGTAAAGGGTAGAAAGTCTTTAGGAGGGAGATATGTTTTCAAAGTTTACAGGTCTAGTAAAAGATTTGGGTTGAGCAAAATAATGAGTTATTAGTTCTGGGCATAAAATGAAAAGATTAGACAACGAAAGGAAAGTAAAATGTTTATGATGTCTAGAGTCCTTAGAAGAAAAAAAAAGAAAAAAAAAAGAAAAAAAAAGCCTTACTGATAATAAAGATTTCCCAATCCGCTAGATTGATAAGAAGTGAACTCCTCCTAAGACCAAGTCAAAAGAGTGAAAGAATGGGTTTGAGATGAAGTTTCTGATGAAGGGTAGAGATAGGACCAACTTCGGTTTGGAATGTTCTTTGGATAGACAGGGCGCTGCTCTTGTATGTATCAGTTGGTTTTAACATTTAGCCTTCTCTTAAGCTCAACTCCTTTTCGTGAGAGAACCTTGTTTTGTATTGATAAAACCATTTGAGAAGGAGACCATCTATGTCTCTAACCTTTTACCCTAGCCAAATGAGTTCAATGACATTGCTTAGCTTGATTCACGGTTCTCTGTTAATGAATGCTAAAGGGAATGATTGATAGGATTGCATGTGTAGATTAAAGAAATAAAGTTCCTTCACCATGCATCATGGAACTAAAAACAAGGACCTTGATTCTAACTACTCTATTCAACATGTTTTAGGTTCTGAGACCCCATCTCCACACCCTTCTTCCACGCTTTGTTCTTGATTGTTTGCTTGAGGGCAAGCAAAGAATAAGTTTGCGAGAGTTGATATGTCTTTTTTTGCATCTCCTTAGCATGCATTTGTCATACATTTAGCTAGGATAACTAGTCATTTTGCATCATTTTAGAACCTCTTTTATACACTTTGCATGTTTAGGAAGTTTTTGCATTATCCTTGCATGCATTGTGCATTTCGAAGTATTTCAGGTGTTTAGGAGACATCAGAGACGCACACGATCGAGCCACTCTCAGCAGCCACAATCGAGCCACTCTCAACCTCCACAATAGAGCCAATCTCAACCTCCACAATCGAGCCACTCTCAGCCTCCACAATCGAGCCACTCTCAACCTACGCAATCGAGCCACTCTCAGGGCACCAGTCGGACCACTCAATCGAGCCATCAATCGAGCCACCGGTCTAGGGATTCAGCTTTTGATGTATTCATCAAAGTTGTAGAAAATTGAGTCATCTTTTCAATGCCTTTTATTTCAAGCCAATCGGAGATGTGATTCAAGAGTTATCATCGTTTTAGTAGATGCGTATACACCCAGCTCGAGCAACTTTCACCGACCACGCTCGAGCCACTTTCACCGACCATGCTCGAGCCATTTTCACTCGCACTGCTCGAGCCACTCCTACTCACACCAATCAAGCCACTGGACGCACACGGACGAAATCACGCATGCCAGGAAGACGCTTCGTCTGACACGTTTTACGAGACTCCCGAACCGACGCTCTTTCGTGTCGTTTTAAGTTTTAGGGATTCACACGTTTTTACTATATATACATTTTGTTAAGTCTTGGTTTAGGACATCTTATCTTTTATTCTCGTTTTGTTCTTAAGGTTCTACCTAGCCACCTAAAACGTTTGAGACTTTGTATCCAGATATCTTTTAATCCGTTTAGTTTTTGCATTTGATTTCTTCTGCAAAGTTGTTCATCTCATTCTTGTCTATCTTATTATGCTTTGTTCAATATTTTCTGGATTTATGTCTTTGGTGATGATTTCCGGATCTGAGTAGTGCTAGAGTTCTTGGGGATGGGATAGATTAGGTGGAGGATCTTAGGATGTAGAGTGTTTAAGCTTGATTTGTATGATTCCCTTCTGGACTAGTGTTAGAATTACTAGTTTCTCTCTGATCAATTGGAACTAGGTTCGAGACATTTCCACACCCAAAAGGTGTTTGATGAAATGTCTGACCAACTAATTCCAGAGACTTATGTTCCTAGCCTAAGAGATTAGTTGTCTAGGATGTTTGTTGACGTAAATGAACTTGTTTTTCATGCCATGCTTGATCATGTTTCTCTAGCGAGAGCTAGGTATGGAAGTGGTTGAGTCTGAGTAGCTTTTGCCAAGAGATTGGATTAGCTAAGTTGTGATGTTCATTGTTTAGGGATAGTTTGCTTGTCGTGTGTTAAACACTCTGTAGACTAGGAGACTCCACCGACAGCAATTACTCCCATCCTTAGGACTTTTATTTTTTTGATTGATATTACATTCCTGAGACTGTTTCGTTTGTTCATGCTTAGAATCATTTTCGGTTCCACTTATTCTTCTTCGCTTCTTGTCATACATTTTCGTTTCTAGTTCTGTGACTCATTTCCGTTTTGCATTCTGATCACTCTAGGATTGTTAGACATAAAAACACTTTTTTTGAATTGGCTTAACTTGTGATTTCTTGATTGCATCTTCAGTGGTAGCAACATCCCATTTGGATTGACACCTTAAGTACTACAACTGCATAATGTTAATTGAACCTACTAGGAGACACACAAAAATTATATTATCATCATTATTGCCATGTCCAACACCATCTTCTGCAACGCCTTCTTGAAAAACCTTAAACATACCCGGTTCACCATCAGACTTGTTTCCCGTAGATGACCAATCCCAAGTCTTGCTCTCATCAAAAATCACGTCTCTGCTGACAACTACTCTCTCAGCAATCGGGTCGTAGAGTCTATAGGCCTTAAAACCTGGTTTTGTTCCAAGGTTAATTACTTTCCTTGATCTATCATCTAGCTTCTTCAATTGTGGTCCATTGACCTTTGCGTATGCGACACAACCGAACACTCTCAAGTGCTCTACGTTCGGAATCGACNAATCTTAGTATCAAATTTTGTAACAGTATAAATTTTATGTGGTGTGTATGTAACATACTAAAATATCTGCGAATAAACATCTAAGTTTTCAATTAGCATTTCTCTATAATGACATGTCGTTTTTTGTATGGAATTATATGAAAATAAAAATATGAAATTTGTATGATTTCATATTTAATACAATTGTACAAAAATGTTCAACAGTTAGATGTCTAAAAATGTTCAACAATTGTATAAAAATGTTAACATTTCTTTTTACATGTAATTGTTATACATTTTTATAATTTCATATTTTAGTATATGGTAGTAGTATGTATTAATTAGTAAGAGACTGAAGTTTATTTCATATTGAACATGGAATCATTTCTTCAACTTCTTCACATAGGTCTCTCAGCAAAACTTTACTCTTCTCTTGAAAATTTGATTCTCTACAATTTCCTAAGCAACCAAAACCAAATCTGCTATATATTGAACAGTATGTGTGTGTTTTTCAAATTTTTCACATTTTGAAAATATGATTCCATCGGATACTTGCACTGAATGATAAAATGAAAAGAAAATTGCCATATGAGATTTAATAATGACAACTAAATATACTCATATTATATACGCTAAGTAACCTTGATATAGTATGGACATTGATCTTTTGAAATTCTAGTGAATGAGTCAAATATTGCATGTCGAAACTGAGGCTACATCATCAACTATAATTTGGTAAATTGAGACATAAAGAAGTAACATCGGGTCTAAGTCCATTAGAATGTTTATTAAATGGTAGTCAATATAGTCCTCCGCTTGATGCATACTTGGCACACTCCAGGTTTTGCCCTTTTAAAAGGGAAACACATAAAAATCATATAATCAATTCTTAGAGAACGAACCTTTGACCAGTACGTAATATATGTGAAAACAAATCTGATTAATAATTAAATTTCATTATGATGAGCTTTCTCATTCACTCTCTTGCACCATTTATTGGGCGATCAAAGATAATAATGACCAGTTTGAACGTACCGAAGCCGTGTCTCTCAAACACGCTGTTGTTACTTATCGTGGCAAATATATAAATGTGCATGGGCAAAAGACAATCTTTGACCAACGCATTTAAATCATTATCGTTATCTTTTTAATCAATCAATTATTTCGTTATGTACAAATTGTCTGATTGATTGATTGTATTAGATAGTTTTGTTCAGTTCAATTTTACTAGACTTTAGTACATCTCAGTTAGATTGACGTGCAATTCATTGTGATGATATACAGCATGTACGATCATATATGAAGTGTATATATATATATATATACATAAACCGAATGGTGAAAAGTTGTGTTGCATTCTGAGTATACAATTTATACAGTAAAAATTATATGGCTATTAATGTGGCATATACAGTTTTTATTAAGTTAAAAAACAAAAGCGTGTCATTTTACTAATGTTTTGAAAAAACTAACATAATCATCTGATTATTCTGTAATTATTTTTTTTCCAAAACCTAATTCCTAAGATAACTTCACCGTCGTTACTTTTCTATTATTTTCAATGCTTATTAATTATTTGATTATTATTATTATTTTTTTTTAAAGTCGACTCGGATGAAATTTTTTTTTTGGGATTTAGCTTCGGGGCTCTTGATAAAATTTATAAGAAATCTGCAGACATTTTGGACTGATTCTGGATCATCATTTCTCTTCTTAATTTTGTCGAGACACACACAATACATACCAAACCATACACAAAAATACTACTCTCTCTGTTCTACAAAAAAAATGATATTTTAACAACTTTTTTTTATATACAAAAATAGTGTCATTTTATGTTTTTAATGTGTTTTTAAAAATTAAAACTTTTTTTTTAATTTTATTATTTGAATTTATTAATTAAAAAAACTAGAGAAAAATCTGAGAAAAAGTTTTTATTTTTGTGTTATATATCTCTTTGAATCATTGATAGAAGAGTTTGTTTAACATCCCGTTTTTAGGATTTACAACAATATTAAAATTATAATAATTGATACAAACAAAACCTAACATGGACTAGACCAATGTTAATTAGAAGATGAAAAATGTAATATTTTTATAAAAAATAAAATAAAAATTTAGATAGTTTTCTTAATTTATATACATTATGTTAATATGACATTTTTTGTGAAAGAAAAAGAATATAAAACTTCTAAAATACAAAAATATTCAATTAGATAATAAGTGCGATAATATATAATAGAAAGATAAATAATATATAATAAAATAATATTAAATTTTTCGATCAAGCGGTCAAATATGGAATGTATCAAAAAGAGAATCTCTAAAGTATTCGACGGTATCAGGTAGACCAGGCACTAATACCCGTTACCCGTATTCTATCTATTACTCGGTTTGTACCTGTCCCGAAAATAAGAGTATCCGCAGCTTTAGGGTCGAGTAAAGGATATTATAATTATATTATCTGTGAGTAAGGGACGAGTATAGGGTATTAGTTTAGTTTTCAATATCCGTCCCGTTACTCGTCTCTTTCCCCATTTGTTACCCGACCCGTAATTACTCTTTAATATTTTGTATTATTATTATTTATTATTAATTTATAAATATATGATAGAGTTAAAGTTAAAGCCTAAGTTCAACTTAGTCCAACTGGACGCCCAATTAAATTAATATTTTATTTTTATTTTTTAAGTTTGTAATTTTCTAATTTTTGGACCTATATGTTGCATACATTTATAAATTTTTCCTTTTTCGGATTTTGGAATATGAAATTATTATTGCGATTATTGACAATTTTTTTATTGGATATTCATTTTTCCGGGTAAGGTTAAAGAGTCGAGTATTTAAAAGGTCAACTATTTTTTTCCGGCTACCCGTTTTTTTGGGTATCCGTTATTTAAAAATCGAGTACGAGTAATTGTTTTCTATTACCGTTAGGGTCGGGTCGAATAAACGGTATGAGAAAATTCAAGGATATCCATTCCGTGTCAGCCCTAGTATCAGGCATAAGAGAGATAGCTAATTATCTGTTTTGCTTTCCGATTCTGAAAACAGTATTAAACTATATCCAAAACCTTTTGTTAAAGAAAATAAAGAAATATACCCCACAATCCCACATGCGTGCGAAAAATTGCCAATAACTATATATAATGTCATTTTATATTTATTTCTAAATCAGAATTTTCTGTCGGGAGTTTGATAAACATATGTTGTGTTTACACTTTGTACAAATTCCTTTCTCCCTAGTATATCTTAATATATGCTAAATCGTAGAAATTATTACAAAAGCATTTCTACAAAGTCTCATGGTTTGAAAATATTTTCTCATTATAGTAAGAGAACCCTTGGTCTCTCCATGTGACCTCCTCATGAGACTTTATCGGATCTCGATCGCGAGTCGACAGTTTCTATCTCAGTTACTATATCCTCCATATGGGGCAAATGCAATGGAATGTCATCTAAACTGATGAGTTTTTAACCATGATATAAGGAGTCTTTTAGAGTCTTTTGATGTGTTTTTAGGTTCTTTGAGAGAGTAGCTCTAGGGATTAATTTGAGCATATCAAATTTTGGCGCCGTTGCCGGGGATTCTTTGATCTACCATTAGATTTGAGTTTTTAATTCGTCTAAATTTTTGTTTTTATTTTCTACTTACACGTTTTTGTTTTTCTTCTCTTTGGTGTTTCAGGTACATGTTTAATAAGCCTCACACAAGGAGCAACAAGACTGGTCCTACTGTGAAGCTTACAAACCAAGAGTTGGGAAAGCTAGAGCGTGAAAACCGAAAAGCAGCCAAATCCTTGAAGATGGTTAACACAGTCATTCTGATGCGTGATGAGGATGGTGCTTTGAGGGATCAAGAGGGCCACTTGCGCAACGAGCAGGGCCAAAAGCTTGATGTAGAAGGGAATGTTATTGCTGAAGTTGTTGTTGTCAACGAGCAAGCTGCTGTTGGCGACGAACAGGCCGATGGTGTCCATCGACACCAACATGGTATCGATCGACACCCCCTTCCTGTAGACGGACGTGGAGCTGCAAACCACGTTAATAATCCGGTTCGAAGATAGGAGAACAACCGAGACTTGATCAGGACCGTTGCTGACTACAATCGGGCTGATCTTGTATATGAGAACCGGTCTGCTATTGTTCCTCTTCCATTTCAGAGGAATGATTTTGAGTTGAAACCTTCATACTTTCAACTAGTTGGGCAGAGACCTTTCTCTAACCTGCCCAATGAGAAGCCTTTGGACCACATTGAGCATTTTGAGGATCTTGTGACCAGTATCAAGGCTAATGGAGTGAATGAGGATTACATCTTCTGCAAGCTCTTCCCTTACTCACTTGCAGGAGAGGCATCTCAGTGGTTGAAGCAATTGCCAGCTGGATCATTGACAAATTGGCAACAAGTCAAAGTGGCTTTTCTTAACTACTTTTATGATGATGCAATGTCAGATGAGCTAAGAGTCAAGCTGTCCTCCTTCAAACATAGACCAGATGAGGCTTTCAAGGCAGCTTGAGTGAGATTCAAAGCCTATCAGAGGGACTGTCCACACCATGGTTTTTTAAGGGTGCAGCTGTTGAGTATCTTTTTCAGAGGAATTGACTGGGAATATCAGCTAGCTTTGGATGCTGCAAGCCATGGAAACTTTAAGACAAGATTTCCAGAAGATGCTGAAGCTTTGATTGAGAATTTGGCTTCCAGCAATAGCAATAAGAGAGCAGATACTGAAAGGAAGAGATTGCATGGAGGATTTGATTCAAACCAGCTAGCTTCTGGTAATGCTAAACTTGATTCAGTTCATAATCTCCTGGTCGGTAAGAAATCAGTTCACTTTGCTACTGAAGTTGAATCATTTGAGCCACAAACTGAGTCTAGGAATGAAAAAGCAGATGTCAATTTTGTATATGGGAATCAGGGTCAGAGATTCGGTAATCAGCAAAGCAACAAGCCTTATAGTGGGAACTTTTCAGGGTACACTCCTAACCCAGATTACCAGAAGCAGCAACAGAACAATGGCTATACAAGAACCTATGTGAACTCATCTTATCAGTCTCCTCCTCCTAAGACTTCTTCTGAGAGTAGAACAGAGGCCATGCTTGATCAGCTTCTTCAGGGACAAGAGAATATGACAGTGACATTCAATGCAAAAATCGACAATGTCTACACTGAGCTGAATGGGAAGATAGATGCATTAAACAATCATGTCAAAAAGCTAGAGAATCAAGTTATTCAAACAGCTGGATCCATCGAGAGGCAAGAGGGATTTCTTCTTGGAAGAACTGAATCAAACCCCAAGCATGCTTGCAATGCCATATCAGTGAGAGATGACGATGCTGGTGCAATTGTTTCTGCAGAACAGGGAGAAAAATCGACCAAATTCTCAGGTTCAGATGATGGTGTCGATCGACACCACCTGGGTGTCGGTTGACACCCCTCTCAGACAGAACCCGAAACTGCAAAATCTCAGGTTCCAGCTGCTGAAAGGGTGTACCAACCGAAGATTCCTTTTCCTAAGCCAAGAAGGTCCAAGCAAGAGATGGAGGAAGCTAGATGCAAGGCTATGATGGATAAGGTGATGATAGAGATGCCTTTGATTGATGCAGTAAAGCTTTCACCACCACTTAAGCGGTATGTGAAGAGAATGGTATCCAATGGTTTGAGCCCTGAG
>NC_025691.1:7792370-7810811 GCF_000633955.1 Camelina sativa
ACACAAGGAGCAACAAGACTGGTCCTACTGTGAAGCTTACAAACCAAGAGTTGGGAAAGCTAGAGCGTGAAAACCGAAAAGCAGCCAAATCCTTGAAGATGGTTAACACAGTCATTCTGATGCGTGATGAGGATGGTGCTTTGAGGGATCAAGAGGGCCACTTGCGCAACGAGCAGGGCCAAAAGCTTGATGTAGAAGGGAATGTTATTGCTGAAGTTGTTGTTGTCAACGAGCAAGCTGCTGTTGGCGACGAACAGGCCGATGGTGTCCATCGACACCAACATGGTATCGATCGACACCCCCTTCCTGTAGACGGACGTGGAGCTGCAAACCACGTTAATAATCCGGTTCGAAGATAGGAGAACAACCGAGACTTGATCAGGACCGTTGCTGACTACAATCGGGCTGATCTTGTATATGAGAACCGGTCTGCTATTGTTCCTCTTCCATTTCAGAGGAATGATTTTGAGTTGAAACCTTCATACTTTCAACTAGTTGGGCAGAGACCTTTCTCTAACCTGCCCAATGAGAAGCCTTTGGACCACATTGAGCATTTTGAGGATCTTGTGACCAGTATCAAGGCTAATGGAGTGAATGAGGATTACATCTTCTGCAAGCTCTTCCCTTACTCACTTGCAGGAGAGGCATCTCAGTGGTTGAAGCAATTGCCAGCTGGATCATTGACAAATTGGCAACAAGTCAAAGTGGCTTTTCTTAACTACTTTTATGATGATGCAATGTCAGATGAGCTAAGAGTCAAGCTGTCCTCCTTCAAACATAGACCAGATGAGGCTTTCAAGGCAGCTTGAGTGAGATTCAAAGCCTATCAGAGGGACTGTCCACACCATGGTTTTTTAAGGGTGCAGCTGTTGAGTATCTTTTTCAGAGGAATTGACTGGGAATATCAGCTAGCTTTGGATGCTGCAAGCCATGGAAACTTTAAGACAAGATTTCCAGAAGATGCTGAAGCTTTGATTGAGAATTTGGCTTCCAGCAATAGCAATAAGAGAGCAGATACTGAAAGGAAGAGATTGCATGGAGGATTTGATTCAAACCAGCTAGCTTCTGGTAATGCTAAACTTGATTCAGTTCATAATCTCCTGGTCGGTAAGAAATCAGTTCACTTTGCTACTGAAGTTGAATCATTTGAGCCACAAACTGAGTCTAGGAATGAAAAAGCAGATGTCAATTTTGTATATGGGAATCAGGGTCAGAGATTCGGTAATCAGCAAAGCAACAAGCCTTATAGTGGGAACTTTTCAGGGTACACTCCTAACCCAGATTACCAGAAGCAGCAACAGAACAATGGCTATACAAGAACCTATGTGAACTCATCTTATCAGTCTCCTCCTCCTAAGACTTCTTCTGAGAGTAGAACAGAGGCCATGCTTGATCAGCTTCTTCAGGGACAAGAGAATATGACAGTGACATTCAATGCAAAAATCGACAATGTCTACACTGAGCTGAATGGGAAGATAGATGCATTAAACAATCATGTCAAAAAGCTAGAGAATCAAGTTATTCAAACAGCTGGATCCATCGAGAGGCAAGAGGGATTTCTTCTTGGAAGAACTGAATCAAACCCCAAGCATGCTTGCAATGCCATATCAGTGAGAGATGACGATGCTGGTGCAATTGTTTCTGCAGAACAGGGAGAAAAATCGACCAAATTCTCAGGTTCAGATGATGGTGTCGATCGACACCACCTGGGTGTCGGTTGACACCCCTCTCAGACAGAACCCGAAACTGCAAAATCTCAGGTTCCAGCTGCTGAAAGGGTGTACCAACCGAAGATTCCTTTTCCTAAGCCAAGAAGGTCCAAGCAAGAGATGGAGGAAGCTAGATGCAAGGCTATGATGGATAAGGTGATGATAGAGATGCCTTTGATTGATGCAGTAAAGCTTTCACCACCACTTAAGCGGTATGTGAAGAGAATGGTATCCAATGGTTTGAGCCCTGAGGAAAGAGCTTTGCTAACTAAGGATGTTAGTGCAATTCTGTTGAACCAGCCTGTTCAAAGGAGGAAAGAGAGGAATCAAGAAGTGGTAGTCTCTGAGAGCGTGAGTGAAGCAATTCAGTGTAGGACTGCAAAGAAGTTACCAGATCCTGGAAGCTTTGTACTTGATTGCTCAATCTCATCAGAACGGTTTGCTCATTCACTTTGTGATCTAGGCTCTAGTATTAACTTGATGCCACATTCTGTTGCTATGAAACTTGGGATAACAGAATTCAAGCCAACTAGATTATCTCTTATCTTAGTTGATAGATCTCAGAGATTCCTTGAAGGTGTTTTAGAGGATATTCTAATTAAGGTTGGAAACTTCATGATTCCGACTGACTTTGTGGTGCTGAAGTATGATAAAGAGCCTAAAGACCCTCTCATCTTAGGAAGATCTTTCTTGGCCACAACTGGTGCCATCATAGATGTGCAGAAGGGACACATAACACTGAATGTGATTGGTTTAAGTGTGAACTTTGAGATGCATAAGCTGAGGAGAGCTCCTACCATTGATGGACATATATTTTCTGTTGAGAAGATTGTTGAGATAAGCTGCAAAGAAGCAAATACACGAGCATCAGGCTCAGTGTCGATCGACACACCATCAGTGTCGGTCGACCCCCCTCCACGACCGAGCCCACACTTGACCAGAACTGAGAGCTCGCAGGACATTCTCTATGCTTCAAGTCAGAAAGCTGTTCTAAGACAGAAAAGTCACCACTCCACACCTTAGAGTCCTCAGGTAAGGCAAAGGTATGCATCTTCTTCACCCAAACCCTCTCCTATCATCAATAAGTACTTCAAAGGTACAAAAACTGTTTCGCAGTTAACCAAGCCACGAGATTATCGTAGAGCGCTTGTTTTTTCTGTTGATGATTGTGCAGGACATATAAGAAGCAAACCCATCCCTATATCCCGCCCTGGTCCAGCTCCTCATATCCTTGGTAGACCTCATTCTTCTACTGCTTATAGACCACCTTGGGTGAGGAGGATTTTCTCTCTGAAGCATGCATTGCCACGTTCTGATCCACCTGTTGCCTGAGCTTCAACAAAGTCAAGCTAATGACTGAAAACAAGCGCTTAGTGGGAGGCAACCCACTCTTAGGTTTTTCTTTTCCTTTTGAGTCATTTTTCTTTTTGCATTGAGTCAGTTTTTGTTTAAATTTTGTTTGAAATTATGAACTATCTATCTATCATGTTGCTTTTAACTTTTGTTTGAGTGTTTCTTAACAGAATAGTCATCCAAGGATTGATCCAACAACACATCAACACAACTAACTGCAACTAACAAAGAGTTTCGGCCAAGAATTCACCATTCGCCGAGGGTGTCAATCGACATTGCAATGGTGTCGGTCGACACTGATGGGTAACCCAAGAATCAGTTCATCTTTTCATTACAATTTCCATAAATTTTTGTTTCTTTTAGCTTTCCTCTTACTTGATAACACTGGGGACAGTGTTGTTTAAGTCTGGGGGAGGTTGTCTACTAACTATGTTTTTGTTTTTGAGTTTCAGTTGTGTCAGTCAAAACCATAAAGTTTGAGTCAAATTTTTCAAAATTTTTCTTTTTGTCTTTGGGAATTATTCTCTTGATTAATGATTTCTCTTATTTGGCTAACACTCTAATGATTATTTTTTTATGCTTGATCTTAGAACTGAAGCTTAGAAAGACTATGAGCCTTATCAACAATTCTGAAAGCCCTTATTCAATGGATATCTGATTGATCTAACGTTGTCTCAACTTTTATCAGGATTTTAATCGGGGTTAATCTCTTGCTTTGGGGTTGGAATTCAGTGGACTAGACTTCTTCTTCGGGCCATACAAGACAGTGCAATTTTTCAAAGTATGTCTCCCCTCTCTCTTCCCTTCAGTACTTAAGAAAATAAAAAAAGAAAGAGAATAAAAGATGAGATGATTTTGATCAGTTTAGAGAGGTAGGTAAATTACATGTGACCTCATTATTCTACTCTTGAGTCAGATGATCACACAAAGCTTGGAAGCGAGGGGTAGGCAAATTACCGATGACCCCAATATTCGCTTACACCTTTGCTTAAAACAAAAAAAGAAAAGAAAAAAAAAAGTTTGGGAGAAATCAACTCCTTTGAAGTGAGAAAAGGGAGTGGAAAGGAGATGTATGAAGATTTCTTGGTTTGCAGAGAGTCCATATGCCACTGATCGATACACCAAGGTAAGAACTCACATGTACTTGCTTTAATTTATGTAATGAGATGACAATGGAGATTTCAGAGATTCCACAGGATTGTGGGATTTGAGTAAGGAATGTTGATGCTTATCATGGTTAAGTATAAGAAGTAAGTTCTTGAGTCAGGTAAATGAAGAGTGCGAATAAGAATCATCATGCAATTGAGTGATGTCCCCAGTTTTCAAACCTCTTTCACAGGTCTAAGCTTATGTTTTGCTTGAGGGCAAGCAAAGACTAAGTCTGGGGGAGTTGATATATCATGGTTTTTGTGGTTTTTAACCATGATATAAAGAGTTTTTTGATGTGTTTTTAGGTTCTTTGAGAGTCTTTACAAGTTTTCTAGGATTTTGGCATGGATGGAGCAAAGTAGAGCAATTTGGATCATTTTGGAGCATAAATCTTGAAGAAACAATTTGGACTCGGATCAAAGAAATGGCATGGATCGACACCACTTAGGGGCATCGATCGACACCCTCTTTAGCCGATGAAGAATCACAAATTTGGAAATTTTACAAAGTTGCCCAAAGTCTTCTACAATTGCAACGCAAGTCCCTCGACGTGTTTTAGGATATATTTTTAGTGTTTTTGGGTTTTGTAAACCCTTAAGTTTTATTCTAGCAAGTTATTTTCTAGCAGTTTTTGAGAGATCGAGAGCTTTTGAGAGAAGAATTTCTAAACTCCCTTCTTAATTTTTGATATCTATTGCTTATTATTCAGAAATTATGATTTGTTCTTCATTAAACATGTCTGAGTAATTTGCTTGTTAGGTTTAGGGTTTTTCATAGGGTTTTTATGACTTATTAGATCTGTTATTTTTATGGTTCTTAATCTTTTATGATCTTCATCTTTGGTTGTTCTTCACAATAATTCTTGATTGATCACCTAGAATTATTATCTTAGGAAAATAAATTGATATGAGAATATAATTGTTTTCCTGACTAAACCATTGATGAGCAAAATTATTTCTTACAAAGAGATTTGAATTAATAATTTTGTGAACTTATCTAAACTTGTTCTTAAAGCTGTTTTTTAACTTAGAACTTTACAAAGAGATTTGGATTTTCTGGTTTCAAATCTAGATAATAATTGTAGTGAGAACTGATTTATTTTACCAAAAGTTTAGAGTTCTAGATCTGATTTTTAATTGCTTGAACCTTAATTAATTTATCTAATTTAATATTTCATAATTTCCTTAGAAATTTCATAGGCTTAACCTTTTGATTTTCTGATTTCACAACAGTTTAATCTAATATTCTGTATTGCCTTTTTAATTTAAATCATCTTGTTTAGCGTAACAAAACTCTATAATCCATTGTGTTTGATCTTGAGTGTTTGAGGGATTCGATCCCTAAATAGTACAATGATCTTTTAATTTGAGAGAATAGCTCTAGGGATTAATTTGAATATATCACTTACTTTATCTCACTACCTTTTCTATCTCATATGATCACTTGGACTCCATGTAAGTTGAGGAATTCACTGACTTCTACTCATATGATCAGCTCCTCTTGTATACAAAATCCAAAAGTGTTCCCAACAACTTATTTTGCAACTAAGCAAGCTCTTACGAGCCGCGGTCATCTCTTCTTTGTTTTTATATATATTTACGTAAAACTAATGAACACCACTATAGCAGTATCTATGTATCTTTTTTAACCTAAGCATTTTGAGATCTCGAAAATATATATGTGCTAAACTAGAATAACTATTAGGAGTAGAAGAATTTGGTACAGCCTACAAAATTAGAATATTCATTAATATTTTTTCAGTGGGACTTCATTCTCTTTTGTTTTCTTTTGTCAACAATGAGACTTCATTGAGGCAAACGAATATAACTCTCAGATAATTCCAACATGCAATATGTGTTATAGTATCTTACATAACACACGTATTAAAAATGTAACAGTGTTTCCTCCTTTGGAATTTGGAAGTATCGCAAAGGTCCACGCGCATTAGAAGATATCAAGATACATTGTGAGGGACAACACAGAGTGACAGAGATACACATATGTAATACATACACATATACACCACACACGCGTAAGTTTGTATATTTGGGAATATTTTTCTTCGGTGTGTGGAAAATTATTTTAGCATATAAAATGTAAATGGGTGGTAATATAGTGGGTGCAGATGGAGACTATGGAATATATCACATCTAATTAGATACTGCCACCTTAATCTTTAATTTGACAAAATTGTCTTTTTATATATATAATTATTATTCATAATGAAATGTAACTACAACAAACTAAGAAAATAGCAAAATAAAGATCTCATTGCTTGGCTTTTGAAAAAGCCAAGAAACTATTTTCTCATTAATTCAAATTCAATGTTGGACACAAACCTGTCTGCCAACTTTGGTTTTCGATTCTGCAAAGAAGAAACTTTTTTTCCGAATGATTTATCTATTCTATACATGTTTTTTACGTGATGAATGTTGTTTTACTTTATATGTATATTCTTAAGATTTCCAACTCATTTGTGCCCCAAAAAAAAAATTACAAGGAGTAAATCATCATTCCTAAATATAGAATCGGATATGGATTCAGAGTTTAACAAGTATGATTACAAAATATATTAGAATTTGTAAAATCACTTGAGTTGACAGCATTTGAATTTGTATAAATAATTTTGACATTTCTAGCTTGGGATGGTCTGATCCAGTACAACCAATCAATGGCGGACCCACGTAGAAGTTAGGAAGGTCAGCTGACCGGGATAAATATTGAAATAACCTTTTTTGCATGTACAATGCTGAAGTTCCTGCAGCAAAGTTGTTTTTTCCACTGTTTGTTGCCACCCAAGACCCAAGTTCGACCTCCCCCAAACTACACTAATTATCTCTTTTTTATTTTATATATTTAACTAGCTTAAAAAAAAAAAAATGACCTGGGTAAATTTTTCCCCTGGGTCCGCCACTGCAACCAATCCATCAACTGTGCATGATCTGCCAAAACATTATTCCTTAATCTCTTTGTTTGTCTTTGAAAGTGTTCGTACATTTATACAAATGTAAGACTATAAGAGGCTAATTTTATGCGGTGGAACTACTTTTTCTACAAGTTAGAAATTTGGGAGTTCTTGGATTGGATGACGCTAAATACTCCAGAAGTGTTTCAATTCTTCTAATATTTTTTCTTAAGCTAAAAAGGTAGTAGTTTGACAAATTCCTACTCCCGTCTACATCTAGTCTTATTATTAATAGTAAATAATGTATTAAAGGGAGAATAATTATATATGCAGTATGCACTATCTTAATTTTTCTTTTTTCTTTTTTTTTCCTCATCTTAATTTTTCTTTAAGCATTATTATTAGAATGTATAGTTGAGTCATTTTTATTATATATATATACACAAGTGACATGACACCTTAATGACATCTAATCTATGTGTCCTTATATATAAGTTTATAAGAGTTCCACTATATATTATGTTTTGACGCATAGTTAATGAGTGGGATCGATCTTATCTGCGGTAATATAGATTATTATAAACTTATCGATCTACTTAAGATAGAAATATACACAGTGAATTGGTGATTCAATTCAAGTATGGTTCACAATTATTTTCTTATAAAAAAACTTAAAAAGTTCTTAAAAAAAAATACATCGATTAATTAACAGAATTAATAAGTTAATATATCCATATTATGATTTATTTATTACGATTACACATAGCTTTTTTCTTTCGTTCAGTGTATGCTGTTTACTTTCCACATTACCACAATATAATGGATAAACAAATTGTAGTTCTCTTTTTTTTTCTTTGGTGCAAACAAATTGTAGTTCTATACAATTTGTTTATTCACCAGTCTGTTCCACAATTAATATTTCAAGCGATAGTTATAAGAATGTGGCTCTCATGGGATATGATTCCTAAATTATTTCTACGAAAGTTCCTTTGTGAATGAATAAAGGCAACCAAAAGACCTTTCGTGACAAAGATAAAGAAAACGAGAGAGAGCTTTCGTTAGTACCTCAAAAATCAAAGAAGCCCTTTTTTCCTTACTTAATGTGTCCAACGAGCTGACCAATTTCCACCAAACTTATCCTAAATATGTCCCCCAATTTAGTACTAATTAGTTTCAAGTTTTCAACTGTAATGATAGAATCGAGCTACTTAAAATCAAATATCTTTTATATAACAAAAAAAAAAAAAGCTGAATAAATTGTTATGGTTGAGAGAAAGTAGAAAGATGGCATTGTCTTGATTGTGGCGGCAGCAGAGATAGAGGAATTATGAAATCGCACACCCAATAACTCTTTAGGATTGCTTGACCACTGACTACGTGTCGTTCTTATGCTTCTCGGACGACAGGTAGTTGTAACGTGCACCACGTGATCCATTTAATTAGAAAAACAAATTCTATAAACGAAGAATCTTGAATTTAAGTTTGACTAATTTTCAAAACTTGTAAAAAAGCATGTACATTTATTACTTAAAGTGTTTACTATTAATGGTAACTACGATTGAAATAACAATCAGTTTCATGTTTTTCCAATTCCATAACGAAATTTCAACCACTATAGGTTAGTTTTTTTATTCCATAGTTGACATCATGACATGTAAATTTTTTACTTAGTATTTGACTGAATTATTTTCTTTTATATTAATGACAGTCCATACGTTATAATTCAGACAGCTGGGAAGTCGCAGCCTATATGTGGAAATTAAAGTATTTTGCCTCTAGAAAACGATGTATACGGCTATATTTTGATACAATTATCGAAATAATATTGTATAGTAACCAAAGAAAAAAGGAGAAGAATGATTGCAACTAAACTAAACTAAATTATTACTCAAACTATATAGTCATATATACCAAGGTACGAGTCATCCATAATCATGATCATGCGGAAAAACATTTATGAACAAGTTATTACAAAGAGAATGTAGCCACGCTTTATAAAGTCGCATAGTTAGTTATAAATATATTCTAAAGCTAAGACTAAACTGAATATTTTTCTTAAATACATCAACGAAATATGTCATGTCGAAAAGAAAACGTTGAAACTAGTGGGGGATACGTCCATAATTTCATACTAAATTATGCCAAAATTCGTTCTTCTTTTTTTCTTTTCTTTTTTTTTTGTGTTCAGCTTCGGCCAAATTCTTTAATGTTCTGTCATTTTTATCTATTATATAAAGAAAAAGAGGTTTATAAAGACTATTGTTTTGGATACTTCCGACTATTACATAAAAATGGTTATTTCAAAGAGAAAAGTCTTACACAGTTATACAAACTCAAGAATATAAGTGCAACAAAATTATTAAAAAAAAAAAAAAAAAAAAATAGGAAACCATTTATGTTACCAATATTAGGCAACCTGAAATAACCATTTGGCTTTCTGCATTAATTTTTTACATTGTATTACCCCGGGAAGTTCTTTTTCTTTCCTTGTTTTTTCTAATTGATGTGTGTGTGTTGTTTTCATTAGTCTTTAAGTATTTTAGTATTGGAGTCTTTAGTCAATTTTAGGTATTTTTGGAATCTTGATTTGGTAAACAAAGAGTATAAACAAAAAAAATCAAGTTAAAACAAAGCAAAAACTTGATTTGGATGCAAAGCAAAGCAAAACAAACAAAAACTTGATTTGAAATCAAATGAGTATAAACAAAAAATAAGCTAATTCAATGGAAGAGGGTCAAAAAAATCACAAATGATCGAGCCAAATTTAATTCGAATCAAGAGAACAATTTTGTCGTTCAACAGATTGTTGAAGTTAGTTTTTAGAGAATAATATTCGGTTCATATTTTTTTTAAAACCAAAATTATAGCGATAGCAATATATCATATATATTTCAGAAAATGACAATAAAACTTTTTTGTCTATTGGAAAATGAGTTAAAACAAGAAACTCACCATTTTATTTTTGTCATTCTACTATCATGGTATATATCGGTGATTTTTTCCTGTAATATTTTGTTTGTAATGTAGATAAGTAATTGTGAGGTTGTCAACCGATCGGAGATTAAAAAACAATAGAATTTGTTTGTACTTCTTCGTTACTTGATTGAATGAGAAAGTAAAAAAAAAAAGATAAAAGAACGATATCAACGATTTAATGAGTTCACGTTCTTTAACCGGAAACGCTATGTCTCGTTGGAGATACTTCTCCGGAATCTACTAGAAACTTTGTAAGGACTGTTTTCGTTACAACGCTCTCAAGCTTTCTCTCTCTACTCTCTCACTATCAAATCTCTCCAACCTCTCTGTAACAAACTCTCAGATACAGAGAAGAAGATAATGAATCGATCAAGAGATTAAACATATAAGACCTTATAACCTCCGTTGACTTCGACGACTTCAACGTTTTAGTCTTCCACCTCACGTGTGACTCACGTGCATCACTTGAAAGCTATCCCTGAGCTAACCCTCTATTCTACCGAGAGTCTTTCTCACACTTAGACACATTCCTGAAGAAACCATAAGAACCACAACTCACAATTCTCCACCTTGATTCGAATGGTCTTCTGTATCACCTAGTACTTGGATTCCCCTCCGGTTCCTAAGTTCTACCCTCAGTCTTCTGATACTCGGAGCATTTGAAGTGCTCCTCCAGTGTATCCACTGGTACAACCTTGGTGAAAATGTCAGCCGGATTGCATTCACCTACAATCTTTATCACCTTCACAATACCCTCGTTAATGATATCCCTGATAAAATGCAACATGATATCAATATGCTTGGTCCTCTCGTGGTGCACTGAGTTCTTTGACAACGCAATAGCACTCTACGAATCACTATGAACCTCCATGAACTTCTGTGGGAACCCGAGTTCTTCAGCCAAACCTTTTAACCAAATAGCTTCTTTAACCGCTTCAGTAAGAGTCATATACTCGGCCTCTGTTGAGAACAGAGATACAACCTTTTGAAGTCTTGACTTCCAAACAATAGAGTTCCCTCATGCTGTAAAAACATACCCAGTAGTGGACCTATGACTATCACCATCACCAGCATGATCTGCATTGCAGTATCCCCTGATCAAGAAGTCTTCTTGCTTTCTGAAACATAACTTCTTCTTCTCAGTACCTCTCATGTACCTCAAGACCCACTTAGCCGCCTGCCAATAATCCTTGAGTGGTCTACTCATGAATCTACTAATCACACCAACCGGATATGCTAGGTCTGGCCTCGTGCCTATCATAGAGTACATGATACTACCAACAGTATTGGCATAATGAATCACTTTCATCCTTTCAAACTGTTCTTCATATTCCTTATCAGTAGCTGCTCGAAGATTGAAATGAGCACCTAAAGGAGTAGCAACTCCCTTGGCTTGATCCATCCCGAAAGTTTTCAGAACTTTCTTAACGTAACTCTCCTGAGACAGAGTTAAAGTTCCTGAAATTCTATCTCTCTCAATCTCCATTCCAAGAATCTTTTTAGCTTCTCCTAAATCTTTCATTTCAAACTCCTGACTTAGCAACCTCTTCAATTCTTCTACATGAATTTTTTTCTCAGAAGCTATCAACATATCATCTACATACAACAATAGATAGATACGACTCCCATCTTTGAACTTCCTCCAATATACACAGCTATCATAAGCACTTCTCTCATAGCCTATTCCCCTCATAAACTCAATCAAATCTCAGGTTCTACTGCCTAGAAGACTGTTTAAGGCCATACAGAGAGCGCTTCAGGAAACATACCTGCTCAGGATGTGACTCATCAACAAAACCCGCAGGCTGAGCCATGAATATATCTTCATTAAGGAAACCATGAAAGAATGCGGTCTTCACATCCATTTGCTGCAACTTCATGTTAAATTGAACCACCATTGACAGCAGATACCTGATAGAAACATGTTTAACAACCAGTGAAAATATTTCAGTATAATCAACACCTTCGGTTTGAGAGTAACCCTTTGCCACTAGTCTAGCCTTGAATCTGGGAGCTTCTACTCCAGGTATTCCTGGTTTTCTAGTGTAGATCCATCTACAACCCACAACTTTAGCTCCTTTTGGCTTATCTCCAAGATCCCATGTTTGGTTCTTTTTCATTGAGGACATCTCCTCTTTCATTGCTTCATTCCACTTATCCCAATCCGGATCAAGAAGAGCCTCCTTATAAGAACCAGGTTCAGACCTCCCTCCATCCTCTGTATAATAAGCAAATCCCACCATGTTTGACTCACTATACTTCCTATTTGCTTTAATTGCTCTTCTCCCTCTATCTTTAACCAGTTGATAATCACTTTCTTCTCCACTCTCATCTTGAGTAGTATTTGATCTCGAGGGATCAATAGGAGCCTCATGCTCCTGCACTTGCGTAGCTCCACCTTGATTAACAGTATCTTGAGAATCTCTACCTTGATCTGACCCATTTGTCTTCAAACCAAGATTCTCGAGGTCTACCTCCGTAATACTCACCTGTTGATCTTTACTGTGATCCTTATACATCACTTCTTCTCTGAAAATCACATTCCTGCTTATGACACACTTAGCTTCGTCTGGTAACCAAATCTTATACCCTTTAACTCCTTCAGGATAACTTGTAAAGAATCCTCTCTTAGCTCGTGGATTCAATTTCCCTTGATCAGTGTGAACATACGCAAGATAACCAAACCTCCTCAATCCACTCAAATCTAGTAAACTAGAAGTCCATCTTTCCTCTGGTAGATCGACGTCAATAGCCGTTGAAGGTGATCTGTTGATCAAATATACTGCAGTCAAAGCTGCTTCTGCCCAGTATTTTTTCTCCATACCACTTTCACTCAACATACTACGCACCTTGTCCATAATGGTTTGATTTAACCTTTCAGCCACACCATTTTGCTGTGTTGTGTAGGCACATGTCCTATGTCGAACAATCTCTTCATCCCTGCAGAACTTGTCGAAATATTGATTACAATACTCCAACCCCTTATCCGTTCTGAGCTTCTTAACTTTTTTCTCAGACTGAACCTCCACCATTTTCTTCCACTCAACAAACTTCTCAAATGCCTCATCTTTTCGTTTTAGAAAGTATATCCATACTTTTCTTGAATAATCATCAATAAACGATATGAAATACTGACAATTACTGAGTGAGAGAGGATTGTGTGGGGAACCCCACAAGTCGGAGTGCACATATGCCAGCTTCTCTTTGGACACATGCTGTGCTGGAGCAAAACTTACCATGTGGTTCTTACCAAACACACAATCTTCACAGAACTTAAGCTCCTTAATCATCTCCCTATCCAAGCATCCTTTCTTAGCTAGTACTTCCAGTCCCTTTTGGATCATGTGGCCTAATCTACTATGCCACAAGACAGTTTCATCCTACAAAGACTCAGAAACATGAGACTCTGGTATCTCTGCTTTTCCTTGCAGAATATACAATGTGTTTCTCTTCTTTCCTCTAAGCAACGTTGAACAGCCAATGATTATTTTCAGAACTCCATTCTGGGATTTAAACCAACATCCTTTGTCTTCCAATGTACCTAAAGAGATTAAGTTCCGAGACATTGATGGCATGTATCTCACATCTGTAAGAACAATAGAAGTCCCATCTGAATTTCGTATCTTCACACTGCCGACTCCTTTAACCTGAGATACAGTGTTATTCCCCATCTTGACATACTCGGATGTTACCTCTTTAAAGTCTGAAAATAACTCCCTCCTTAGTGTCATGTGAAAAGATCAACCAATGTCTAGTATCCATTCCTCAGTTTTATCTCCTGATGCACTCAAACTCTCTTCTACTGCCATTAACACCATTGCTGGATCATGATCAGAACCAGACTTAGCAATTCATGCTTTTCCTTTATCCAACCCTTGTATCTTGCTCTTGTTTTTCTCGAGCCACTTGTAACATTGCTTTTTTAAAATGTCTCTCTTTACCACATATCCAACATACCCTTTTCCCATCCTTAGACTTAGATCGAGATCTACCTCTTGCTTTATTAGCCTGACCATTATATTTCTCCTCTGATCTACCTCTTGCAAAGTTTCCCTCTCCCACTCACTTACTGTTCTGAGCTACCTCCCTCTCCTTATCCCTTGCAGCCACCATTACATCATCCAACCTTAACTTCTCTCTACCCGTACTATATTTCAGTGTTTCTACTAAACTATCAAATCTTGCAGGTAAGGAACTCAACATGATGATCGCTTGTACCTTATCTGATACTTCAATATGCAAGTGGTTGAGATCTGCCACAATCTTGAGAAAATCATCAATGTTGTCATCGATCTTCTTATTCTCCTGCATCTTGAATGTGTAAAAGTTTAATTAAGAATAAATTCGATGAGGCAAGGATGTAGGCATAAACATCTTCTCCAATGTCGACCATGCTTCAGCCGCAGTGTCGCATAACTCAATGTTCCTCAAAACTTTATCAGCAACATTTAAGAAGATCACGTTCTTTGCCTTATCGCACCTCTCCAATCTTGCTGCTTCATCGGCTTCACGCTTTTTCTTCATCTCTGTATCTTGTTCTTCTTCCGCTGTGAGAGGCGGAGACGGAGCTTTCTCCACCAGTACATCCTTTAACCCGATCACACTTAGATGAGCTCTAATTCTCGTCTTCCACAGAGAGAAGTCTCCCGAACCATCAAACACTGCAATCGGAACCCCAGACATCTTCAATCTGATCGAGCTTCGCCAAAGCCCAGGCTCTGATACCAATTTGTGAGGTTGTTAACCGATCAGAGATTAAAAAACAATAGAACTCGTATGTAATTCTTCGTTACTTGATTGAATCAGAAAGTAAAAGAAAGATAAAAGAACGACACCAACAATTTAACGAGTTCACGTTCCTTACCCGCAAAAGCTACGTCTCGCCGGAGATACTTCTCTGGAATCCACTAGAAACTTTGTGAGGACTATTTTCGTTACAACGCTCTTAAGCTTTCTCTCTCTACTCTCTCACTATCAAATCTCTCCAACCTCTCTCTAACAAACTCTCAGATACAGAGAAGAAGATAATGAATCGATCAAGAGATTAAACAGATAAGACCTTATAACCTCCGTTGACTTCGACGACTTCAACATTTTAGTCTTCCACCTCACGTGCATCACTTGAAAGCTATTTGTGAGCTAACCTTCTCTTCTACCGAGAGTCTTTCTCACACTTAGACACATTTCTAAAGAAACCATAAGAACTACAACTCACAGTAATTTATCAACTAGAGATTTAAATCGTTTTTATTCATTTTATTTATATTTATTGAGCAACACATATTTTTTTTCGTAGCATGTGGTTTTTCTACATAGACATAAAATTTAACAATAGATTCCTAGCTATTTCTTACATAGTATAAATGTCAGTACTCATTTTTAACTTTTTGATATCAGTTAGTATTATTTAAAATTTCTTAATTATGAAATGATAGTGTGGATTCGTTCCAAGAAACAATGTACCTAATTGGCCTGTTGTCGTCCCCATGCATGAGCCGTGAGTGATTTATCTTTTGTTTTATGATTGAGTTTAATGACTATTCTTGCATCCCTATTTAATCGTTGCCATATGTATCATTCCCTCTATAAATGTACATCACTTACAATAAATGGGTGATGGTAGAAATGAGTCAGAAGGGTGTTGATCGGAATGAACTATAGAAATGAGTTTTGGTTTTCCAATTTTTTTTTCTATACGACGATTAAATTTAGTCATTCGGTGAATCCAAAAAACTACTCCCTATATTTCACAAAGAATGTCATTTTGACCAATTACACACAAATTAAGAAAAACTTGAATTATACATATATACCCCTATTTAATGAGTAATTTATCATTGAAATTTAATAGAAAAAGCTTTGGGTTAAGGGTAAATTAGAAAATTTAATGATAAAAATCACATTGGAAATACAAAGTGATAGTCTTTATTAAACAAAGAAAAACTCTCATAATGACACTTTTTGTGAAAGAGAGATAATATTATTTAAAAACTTATTCTAACAACATAAAAGTTAAATAACAATTGATTTTAATTTTTAGCCATCATGTATATAACAGTGAGATGTTGAAAAAAAAAAGCTTTCACATCGAAAATCAAGTGAACTCGTTAATGCCTTTGTGCATTTTAGTATTGATTTTAATCGTAAATAACTTAAATATCAAAGAGAAATATGAAAAACAATATTTTATGTAGGAGTATATAAGCGAAATGTGAAAACGGGGACTGGATCACTCCCATTAAAGACAACTTTAAGGATAAGTTGCAAATTAACAAGTTTTGCTTAAGTGCGAATGTGGAAATAATTAATTGAGCCGCCAAAGTCAATCAACCGTTGAAACAAAAAAAAAACAAAAAAAGCTCAAGACGAATATAGTAGTAAATAGTAATTAACACCGTAAAGGCATAAATATATAAAACTATTACAAATAAGCTAATAACGTCACAACTCTTATTTATAACGTCACTTGGTCATTCTCTTGTGTCTCTCTGTCTATATATACCACTCACAATCTCCTTCCCATAAATCATCACTTCACTCTACAGACCAACACACTTTGGTTCATCAACTATTTTGTTTCAACTCCTTCCTTATTTTAAAACTCTACTAATTGGCTCAAAAGAAAAACAAATAAGCCCCTAAAATACTTTGATAATCATGCTTAAGATGGAGATTAACGGTGGGGTCGCTACACCTACAGCTTCAGCTGTGGCCGTGGCTGCCGTGGCGGAAACCACCACTCCTGTTTCCTCTCCTTCTCCCACCTCTTCACCTCCACCGCCTCCTTCGCCACAGCAGCCGCCACAACCGCCGGTTGTACTAAGCCCTTGTGCGGCTTGCAAGATTTTGAGGCGGCGGTGCGCTGAGAAATGCGTTTTGGCGCCGTATTTTCCTCCGACGGATCCGGCGAAGTTCACAATCGCTCACCGTGTGTTCGGAGCTAGCAACATTATTAAGTTCTTGCAGGTACTTTTTCTTTTTCGTTCTTTACTAGTTACACGTGTGTATTTTCTATGTATATGTCACCACGCACGTGTGTACATGAGCCAAATATTTCACATTTGCTTATTGGTTATGAACATCAAAATTTATAATTTATCTCAAAATATATCATTCTAGTAGGTATGAGTAAATAAATAAAAAATGTTTTGTTTTGCAGTAATGAATGCCAATGATTTAGAAAGATATCTAATTTAAAATATAAAAAGAGAATGATGTCTTTTAAAATATACTATATACATCTTTTTATAAAATAAAACATGAAATCTGGTTTGCAAAATGTGAAAAGGGAGTTAAAGTGGTTAAAAGTCTAGTTGTTGAACAATAATGGGTTCATAAGTCATGTGACCGGAACAAGGCCCTACAATTGTAATGAAAGGTCAATAACAACCTTTCCTCAAAGCTACATGCAACCACATTAAGAAAAAAAGAAAAAAAAAGTTATGCTAGAAGAAAAAAAAAAAGGTCTATTTCAACAATTCCTTTTCATTCGTAATTTGAAAAAGTCATGTAAGTTTTCTTCATGGTCAAATATCAAAAAACAACTTCACAATGTCAAATACTGTAAAATATTCAAATCTACGTTCCATGTCCGAGACTTTTATATCGTCTTCTAGAAACAAACATTTTAGTGAAAGATGATGTTTATGTATTTATATATATATTTTTCTATTATTAGGAACTTCCGGAATCGCAAAGAACAGATGCGGTTAATAGCATGGTCTATGAAGCCGGAGCAAGGATGAGAGATCCGGTTTACGGATGTGCGGGTGCAATTTACCACTTGCAGAGACAAGTTAGTGAGCTTCAAGCACAACTTGCGAAAACTCAAGTAGAGTTAGTGGGTATGCAACTCCAAAGATCAAGTCTACTAGAATTGATATATAAAATGGAGCAAACCAAGTTGTCAGCACAAGAGCAAGGACAACACAATATGTCCTTTGAGAGTTCGTTTGAGAGTGGCGATGAGTTCATTAGTAGCCCCGACGAAGTGAGCAATGATTTGGGATTCCTTGAGGACAATAACAACAACAACATTGTCAACAATAATTCATCCATGTCGTGGTGGGATCCTCTTTGGACATGATCATAACTTATGGTATTATTAGCTCACTTTAAAGCGCTTTAGTGGTTGCTTCCATATGCATATTAAGACCTAGGATATGATATATGCGAAGTTTTTTTTTTCTTTAATTTGGCTAAGTCAACCAATCATGTATAATAAGCACGTAACAAAACTGCAGCAAACTTGTCAAACATGTTACGTGCTAGTATTATTATGTAGGGATATCAGACAAAAGAGTTTGTACTATGATTAAGATTCTAAGAATCTTCTCCTAACGCTAATGA
>NC_025691.1:7812356-7841213 GCF_000633955.1 Camelina sativa
CTGCCGTGGCGGAAACCACCACTCCTGTTTCCTCTCCTTCTCCCACCTCTTCACCTCCACCGCCTCCTTCGCCACAGCAGCCGCCACAACCGCCGGTTGTACTAAGCCCTTGTGCGGCTTGCAAGATTTTGAGGCGGCGGTGCGCTGAGAAATGCGTTTTGGCGCCGTATTTTCCTCCGACGGATCCGGCGAAGTTCACAATCGCTCACCGTGTCTTTGGAGCTAGCAACATTATTAAGTTCTTGCAGGTACTTTTTCTTTTTCGTTCTTTACTAGTTACACGTGTGTATTTTCTATGTATATGTCACCACGCACGTGTGTACATGAGCCAGATATTTCACATTTGCTTATTGGTTATGAATTAAACATCAAAAAATATAATATCTCAAACTATATCATTCTAGTGGGTATGAAAAAAAAAAACTGCTTTGTTTTGTTTTGTTTTGTTTTGCAGTAATGAATGCCAATGATTTAGAAAGATATCTAATTTAAAATATAAAAAGAGAATGATGTCTTTGTTCTTTGTAAAAAAATAATATTTACTTTTTTATAAAATGGAAACATAAAATCTGGTTTTGAAAATGTGAAAAGGAAGTTAAAGTGGTTAAAAGTCTAGTTGTTGAACAATAATGGGTTCATAAGTCATGTGACCGGAACAAGGCCCTACAATTGTAATGAAAGGTCAATAACAACCTTTCCTCAAAGCTACATGCAACCTCATTAAGAAAAAAAAAATTAAAAGTTATGCTAGAAAAAAAAAAGTCTATATCAACAATTCCTTTTTATTCGTAATTTGAAAAAGTCATGTAAGTTTTCTTCATGGTCAAATATCAAAAAACAACTTCACAATGTCAAATACTGTAAAATATTCAAATCTACGTTCCATGTCCGACCGAGACTTTTATTTCCTCTTCTAGAAACATTTTTGTGAAAGAAACATTTTAGTGAAAGATGATGTTTATGTATTTTTATATATCTTTTTCTATTATTAGGAACTTCCGGAATCGCAAAGAACAGATGCGGTTAATAGCATGGTCTATGAAGCCGGAGCAAGGATGAGAGATCCGGTTTACGGATGTGCGGGTGCAATTTACCACTTGCAGAGACAAGTTAGTGAGCTTCAAGCACAACTTGCGAAAACTCAAGTAGAGTTAGTGGGTATGCAACTCCAAAGATCAAGTCTACTAGAATTGATATATAAAATGGAGCAAACCAAGTTGTCAGCACAAGAGCAAGGACAACACAATATGTCCTTTGAGAGTTCGTTTGAGAGTGGCGATGAGTTCATTAGTAGCCCCGACGAAGAGAGCAATGATTTGGGATTCCTTGAGGACAACAACAACAACAACATTGTCAACAATAATTCATCCATGTCGTGGTGGGATCCTCTTTGGACATGATCATAACTTATGGTATCATTAGCTCACTTTAAAGCGCTTTAGTGGTTGCTTCCATATGCATATTAAGACCTAGGATATGATATATGCGAAGTTTTTTTTTTCTTTAATTTGGCTAAGTCAACCAATCATGTATAATAAGCACGTAACAAAACTGCAGCAAACTTGTCAAACATGTTACGTGCTAGTATTATTATGTAGGGATATCAGACAAAAGAGTTTGTACTATGATTAAGATTCTAAGAATCTTCTCCTAACGCTAATGAGAAGGAGATAATTGAGATGCATTTTAAATTTAATGATAATACCATTATGTATATTTATTGTTTTGTTTTACAATGAGAAGGATGTCATTGTTGATCTTTCTGATAATGCTCCCCGGAAGCAAATAATGTGTATTTTTTTTTTCCTTCTTTTTAATAACCGGACCAAAATTTAGGTTAATCTCAAAATTCGTAGAAAAACGAATATTGTTTCTATCTTAAAACTATCTTCAATAAACATGCAAGAGGGAACTACAAGGATTTTTGTACGTGGAACAATTCGATTCTGGACATTAATCTATCCATTTGAACAAATTAGTGGGCACACAGCTAGCTCTTGGTTAGATCTAACGCGTGTTTTGTCATCCTATTTTGTATTCTTGTGAATATTGTAAATAAGAATTCAGGTTCTTGAAACCATCCATAGTAATGTGAAGGCGAATTAACTCTATTCGCTAAGGACACAACGAAGACATGACACGTCTCTGTAGACAGTAGTGACTGCTAGACATTTACGCGTTTTGCTCCATGTGACCACATCTATATGTATATGTGAATGATCTACGTATACGCACTCATGTTATGTGTGGACATCTATCTAACTTGTCAATAAGGGTTACTGATGGAATTAACTAACAACCTCGATGTTAAAAAGAAAATCTAACAACTTTAATGATGGTGTTTTCAAGGGTAAATATTATTTGGAAATATTGACCTTAATCATTGTATTCCTATTGAAGTTATGGTGTCTCCCAAAAATTTCTCATCAGATTATATTTGAGACCATTAGATTATACTGTAGTATTATACATAGGGATCGGATGTCCTAAAACACATTTCCCTAACCCATAAGAGACAAAATCTATATAAAACTTAACCAATTTTCAAGTAAATTAATTAACATAAAACCAAATAAGATTGTGTTTACCGACATATGTCACACAAGTCACAATATGACCACGTTGACTCGATAATATTCCTACGAATGGTCTAATTGAGATTCAACCAAAGAACAAAATCAATAGTGTGGTCCAAAACAATAGTTTATACAACTTTTACCGACATCATGTGCAACCCACGTGACTGTCATTACAAGCAAAAGAATATTATCTGCATCGTTAGTTCGTTATTTGTCGGCACGAAGTCGAAATGACTACTTATTTTTTGGTTGATCGAAATGGCTAATGACTACTATGACCTAAGCGATGGTGGGACTGGGCTCGTAACAATCGGTACGGTGTGCGGTTTGCTCATCAGCGTACATTTATCTGCTAGTTTACGATCCAAAAAAAAAATAGAACGTACGTCCGAGTTTCCTAGAGACTATATATTTCTAACCATTTTCTTGTAAGTTACAATTACGAATTACGTATACCAAATAAATTTACAAGATTGATACAATAACGTTGTATATACTTATTTTAAATAATGATTTCATGCATATGGTGGTATATACAAGATTGATCAGATAATTTTGAATAATACAGTAACGATCACCGACAAAATATGCGTCATATATATCCCTCAAATGATTTGTTGTGGAAAATAAAAATATTAAAATGCATCACAAAGTTCACAAGTTTTGCAGGACTAAAGTGTTGCTAGGTTTGAAACAAAATATTTACGTATGTAGTAGTACTAGTAGCTCTGCCAGAAATGTCACTAATGCCAAAATTTATAGTCGGAATAAAACTCGATTAATGTCGATAACCTTTATAAACAATAATTATTATATATTATTGAAATTAGGTTTGAAGGTAATTAGGGTATATAATTGTAATGATTACACAAATTAGCTTTACTTTTCCTAGTCCCTTTGTTATCATAAGTAGCCGAAAGGAAAAACTAAGTACCTACCTTCAGTCCTTCCAATTTCATAATTAAATCAGGTAGAAAGCCTCTTCATCAGTTTTTCGATACTTTATTCTGAAAATTTCCTTAACTTCCCAACTCATATGCTAATTTTTCCCTTTAAACTTGATGTTAAAAAGAAAATTCGTATTCACAAATTTAAGTGAGATTCTCGTATTTTTGGGGACTATATAACAAATCAATATCAAAATCATGTACATATGTGATTTATTAATACTTTTCAAGCAGATTAAGGCAACAGGCGAACCCACAGATATGATATTGGATTCAATAAAATGTTATATTGAATTTACTAAATAATATGAATTTTTCCTTTTCAAATTTAACTATAATCTATGATATTTTATTTGATTATATAAAACTTAAAATTTAATATATTTTGTAATTACTTATTTATAGAACTAGACACAATAAAGTCAAAAATTGAAGAGCCTACAAACCAACCGCAAAATCTATGGTCATAAAGATGATATAAGATAAGGATAATAATTTTTATACCGCGGTCTTTTGCATGTTAGCCTGGTAGGTCAACCAAACTCTACAAAATATCTCTAAGTATGATAAGTGACTAATTAAACATGGTAGATTAGCCTGTTGTGGCATACTTAGTGGACCAACCTCTTTATTATTCCGAATGATTCAGAAACGTTATCGACTGATATCGCATATCACTACAATATTTTTCTGTATTTTGTTCTCTCTTATACCATACTAAAACATAAAAAAAATATTTCTCAATTCTTGAACTTGAAATGCTTTTCTTAGTTTCTTAATATCTTGTTTACCGTGGCGGATTATTGATAGACTCGTATAAAGAAAACATGTGGAACCAAGTGATAAGAATGGTGGTTACGACGCGCCAACAAGAAGACTAAACACAAATTATTTTATGAACGCTTTTACAACTTTATTAGATTTGGTTCTTACTCGAATTAAACTCATACATATCACGACAAAGTCTAAACTCATCTGTCTTTCTTAATATATCGTTCAACCAAAGGGTACGTACGAATCCATATTATAAAAAATTAGTATTACTTTCCTACAAGGCTTCGCAGCCAATTTGTAGTGCACGCATGGTATTAGCGATATATTCTGGGCTTAGTATTTTGGGCTTTAAATGTGTAGTTTACGTCAATGACGGTTTGTGTATACCCTAGCTAAACATGTATAAATAAGGTTGTAACCTAGATTAACAAGGACAAGTCAGTTCAATAACTAATTCTACATGGTATCAGAGCTAAAAAGTTTTAAAATTCTTGTTATTCATCGATAAGTTTCGATTCGGTTGTGTCCGTCGATAGTTTCGACTTGTCTTGTGTATCAAGATCTTCATGAGTACCCACGGAGAACATGTGTCTTCTTCTACAGGGGCCCTCGTCGCTTCCTCTGTTTCCACGGTGGTGTCGCCGTATACACTTTCAAGCTCCGACAACCCCGGAACTGTTATCACCTCTGTTTTGCTGAACGGAGATAACTACAATGAATGGTCTGAAGAGATGCTTAATGCTCTTCAAGCCAAACGGAAAACCGGCTTCATCAACGGTACAATCCTGAAGCCTGCAAGCACCGATCCTGATTTTGAGAATTGGAAGACCGTGAATTCCATGATCGTGGGTTGGATAAGGGCTTCGATTGAGCCAAAAGTTAAGACCACCGTAACTTTTATCTCTGATGCTCATCTTCTTTGGGATGAGTTGCAACAGCGTTTCTCTGTTACTAACAATGTTCGAGTTCATCAAATCAAGTTTCAGCTCGCCTCTTGTCGCCAGCACGGACAGACGGTCGTAGAGTACTACGGCAAGCTGTGTCATCTTTGGGATGAATTGAAAACCTATCAAGCTAGTCTGGTGTGTCCCCATGGTTCGATTCTGACTGCAATTGTTACCGAAAGGGATAATGAGAAGCTTCATCAGTTTGTAATGGGTCTTGATGATGCACGTTTTGGAGGGATTGTTACAAGTCTTATTAATATGGATCCGCTTCCCACTCTTGGCGTTGCGTATTCTAAAGTCATTCGTGAAGAACAAAGGCTTCATGCTTCTCGCCTCCAAGAAGACCGTCACGAGGCTGTCGGGTTCGTGACTCGTCACCAAGCTCCGTCCATCGGAACAGAACTGCCCGTTGGGAACCGTGCTGAGTCTTCTATTGTTAAGTCTCGTCCTGTTTTGTGTTCTCATTGTGGACGTTCGGGTCATGAAAAGAAAGATTGTTGGTCCATCGTTGGTTTTCCTGATTGGTGGACCGAGCGTCGTAGTGATGGTCGTGGCTCTAGTGGTCATGGTCATGGCGGACGTGGCAATGGTTCTGGTCGTGGTAGAGGACAGTTTGCTACGGCTCATGCGACCAGCTCCAATCCGTCTTCGTTTCCTGAATTCACACAGGATCAACTTCGTGTTCTCTCTCAGATGATTCAAGAGAAAACATCTACTGCTGGTAGTTCCGATAAGTTGTTTGGTAAGAAGAACTTTGGTGATGTTATACTTGATACGGGGGCGTCCCGTCATATGACTGGTCAACTTTCTCTCTTAATTAATGTTGTCTCTATTCCACCTTGTTCGATTGGTTTTGCTGACGGAAGTAAAACGTTTGCTTTGAGTAAGGGAGATTTTCCTCTCTCCGAGAAAGTTGCACTACATAATGTGCTTTTTGTGCCAACGTTGAATTGCACTTTGATTTCTGTATCCAAGATTGTCAAGCAAACAAAGTGTATGGCCATGTTTACTGATACAATTTGCATTTCACAGGACCGTTTTTCGAGGACTTTGATTGGAAGAGGTGAAGAGCGTGATGGGGTTTATTATCTGACGGATGTTGCTACTGCCAAGATTCACACGGTTCAGGTCTCTTCTGATCAAGCTTTGTGGCATCAGCGGTTGGGTCATCCAAGTTTCTCCGTACTTTCTACATTACCTATGGTTTCTATTTCTGATTCGTCTATTAGCTCTCGTTCTTGTGACGTATGTTTTAGAGCTAAACAAACTAGAGAGGTTTTTCCACCAAGTATTAATAAAGCATTGGATTGTTTTTCTTTAATACATTGCGATGTTTGGGGACCCTATCGTGTTCCATCTTCATGTGGTGCCGTTTATTTTTTGACAATTGTGGATGATTTCACAAGATCTGTCTGGACGTACTTAATGCTTGAAAAATCGGAAGTACGGACAATCCTCACTAACTTTCTTGCTTACACCGAAAAACAGTTTGGCAAAAGTGTGAAGATGGTGCGCAGTGATAATGGGACAGAATTCATGTGTCTCTCAGGTTTGTTTCGCAAACTTGGTATCGTTCATCAAACTTCTTGTGTTGGAACTCCCCAACAAAATGGACGTGTTGAAAGAAACCATAGACATATTTTAAATGTGGCTCGAGCTTTGTTGTTTCAAGCTCATTTGCCGATTAAGTTTTGGGGAGAGGCTATTCTCGCTGCCGCCTATTTGATCAACCGTACCCCAACCTCCACTCTTCACAATCGCTCACCGTATGAAGTTCTTCATGGTTGTAAACCCAGTTATGATCAGTTACGTGTTTTTGGGTCAGCATGTTATGTTCATTGGGTTGCTCGTGATAGGGAAAAGTTTGGTGCCCGTAGTCGTCTCTGTGTCTTCGTCGGCTATCCGCTGGGTCAAAAAGGCTGGAAAGTATTTGATATCGACCAAAATCAGTTTTTGGTCTCCCGAGATGTCATCTTCCGTGAAGATGTTTTCCCGTTTGCCTCCTCTTGTCCTACTCCGCCCACCTTACCTCTAGTTCCATCGTTGGTCTCTGATGCGGATTGGTCTGAGGCTCCTCTCGACAGGGGGAGCAATGAAATTTCTGCTGTCCCTCCTGATATTGTTTCACACGAGTCTTCCGCTCCTGCTGATGTTTCGCAACCCGACCCGAACACTGGTGCCGTAAGCGGTACGCAACTTTCCCCGCCTGTGCCCGTTCCGATCTTAAAAACCAATATCACCACTGACGAGTTCTCGTCCCCTGCTCCTGTGGTTCAGTCGCCGTCTCCGTCTTGCACTGTCTCGGAATCCTCTCCGGCAGCAGTTGCCATCCCGCCTTCTTGTCCGGGAAAACGACAAGTTAAGGAATCTGTTCGTTTAAAGGATTATGTGCTGTATAACACGACTAGTGATTCAATAACCCCTCACGCTCTCGCATCCTCTGTTTCTCAGTCCTCGCCATCGGTTCAAGGTACTTCTTTGTATCCTTTGACAGATTATATTTCCGATGATAAGTTTTCTGCAGGCCATCGTGCGTTCTTAGCTGCCATCACGGCTGGTGAGGAACCTAAAAGTTTCAAAGATGCTGTCCGTATTAAGGTTTGGAATGACGCCATGTTTAAAGAGGTCGATGCTCTTGAGTTCAAGAAAACTTGGGATGTTGTAGATCTCCCACCGGGTAAGGTGGCCATTGACAGTTTATGGGTGTTTAAAACCAAGTACAACTCTGATGGTTCTATTGAACGTTACAAAGCTCGGTTGGTCGTATGTGGTAATAAGCAGGTTGAAGGGGTGGATTTTGACGAGACTTTTGCACCAGTGGTAAAAATGACTACGGTTCGTACACTTTTACGTCTTGTTGCTGCTAAACACTGGGAGGTTTATCAAATGGATGTTAACAACGCTTTTCTTCATGGCGATCTCGAGGAAGAGGTTTATCTGAAACTTCCTCCCGGTGTTCGACACTCACAGCCTAACAAAGTTTGCCGCCTTAAGAAGGCATTGTATGGGCTTGAACAAGCTCCGCGGTGTTGGTTCAAGAAGCTCTCGGACTCCTTGCTTCGTTTCGGTTTTGTTCAGGCTTATGATGATTACTCTTTATTTTCATATACTCGTGAGAATATCGAACTTCGGGTGTTGATTTATGTTGATGACTTGCTCATTTGTGGTAATGATAGTTACATGCTACAAAAATTCAAAGATTATTTGGGAAAATGTTTTTCCATGAAGGATTTGGGGAAGTTGAAGTATTTCCTTGGTATTGAAGTTTCCCGTGGGTCGGATGGTATTTTCTTGTCTCAACGGAAGTACATCTTGGATATTATTGCTGACAGTGGTAATCTTGGTTCTCATCCTGCCATCACTCCTCTTGAAGAAAACCATCATCTTGCGGATGATGATGGTCCATTGCTTTCAAATCCTACGTCTTATCGTCGTCTGGTTGGGCGTTTGCTCTATCTTCTTCATACTCATCCTGAGTTAGCCTATTCGGTGCATGTGTTGTCTCAGTTTATGAAGACTCCGCGGGAAGCCCACTGGGATGCAGCTCTACGGGTTGTTAAGTTCTTAAAAGGTTCCCCAGGCCAAGGGATTCTTCTTCGATCTGATCCTGATTTATCACTCACGGTGTACTGTGATTCTGATTGGTCTACTTGTCCGATTACACGACGCTCTCTTACTGCGTATGTCGTTCTTCTTGGTGGTTCTCCGATTGCTTGGAAGGCTGAGAAGCAGGATGTTGTCTCTCATTCTTCTGCCGAAGCAGAATATCGCGCCATGTCTGTCGCTCTTCGTGAAATTAAATGGTTGCGTAAGTTGTTAAAAGAATTTGGTATTGAGCAATCTGCGCCAACTCGATTGTTCAGTGATAACAAAGTTGCTATACACATCGCTGCTAATCCAGTCTTCCATGAGCGCACTAAACATATTGAAAATGATTGTCATGCTGTTCGTGATGCAGTTCGTGATGGTATCATTTCTACACAACATGTTCGTTCCGAAGATCAACTCGCAGACTTACTGACTAAAGCACTAGGTCGTCCACAGTTTTTCTATTTGATGTCCAAGTTGGGTGTTCAGGACCTTCACACTCCAACGTGAGGGGGAGTATTAGCGATATATTCTGGGCTTAGTATTTTGGGCTTTAAACGTGTAGTTTACGTCAATGACGGTTTATGTATACCCTAACTAAACATGTATAAATAAGGTTATAACCTAGATCAACAAGGACAAGTCAGTTCAATACCTAATTCTACACATGAGATGGTCACGACACGAGCGCACGGTTTGTTTAGTTTGCCAAACATATTAATAAGGAAAATCAAACAATTCCTAAAGTTTTCATTAATTGTTGGGGAAAAAAAACTAAAGTTTTCATCGTTTTATATTTCTTTTTAGCTTTTCCACTCTATATAGTGAATGCAAGTGCAAATTGGTAAGCGTGTGAAGGGGACAGTGCCAAACTTGAATAAAATGGCGCAGCCTTTTTAAGTTTTTGCATTGTTCTCTTTTCTCATTGCATCCAAACCGCATCGTTCTCTATTCTTTTTTTTTTTTTTTTNTAAATGTTCTATTCATATACAAAGAGATATACTTTGCATAGAAAGCATCAAAATACAATTCCTTCTCACTATACAAAAAACTACGTATTTCCTTATAACGCAAATGTAGACCTTTGTACCATTCTGCTTTGATCAGATTATGATTTTGCCACTATCATTATGATCAACGAGTTTCAAACAAATACTCTTTTATAAATGCATTTTAAATGGTAAGAAAATGATGTTTAAGAAAATCACGATAACGTCACCTTTTTTTTATCACAATAATGTCGATAAAAAATAAGCCTTCAAGCTTGGTTTGCTTCTAGAGAATAATTAAAATTTTCATGTATCCTCGGATCCTAATTTTTGTTAGCAACTTTAACATATACCAATACAATATCTTTTCTTGAATTTATAATTTTTTTTTAGAAAAAGTTTGAAACCTTTCGACACAATGTTTTCGGACAGGTGACCAAAACAGGTTAATTTTAGCTCGCTTTTTATCCGTGTGACTTTCTTCTCCTAGAGATTACAGAAACTTCAAATTCTAACTTGACAACATTAAAATTCAAATCTCCTATCTACAAACTATTAACTATATCTATTTATACTTTTATATGAATAATTTTTGGCGCAAGATTATAATTTTTCTCGGAGACAGAGACATGTTGTCATTATAAATTTGAGAAATAACGCGGTTTGATTTCTTTTAGAACAAACATAGAACATTATCTCGTTATTTTATTAAATAATATTTGTCTTTCCATCTGAGTGCTTCTTCTGTCTGTAAGTTGTAAGTTGTATAAGTTGTTTTAACAAAAAAAAAAAAAAAAAAAAAAAAAAAAAAAAAAAAAAAAAAAAAAAAAAAAAAAAAAAAAAAAAAAGTTGTAAGTTGTAATGTAAGTTGAATAAGACTTTAGATTGAAATCCGCACCGTACAAAAAGTTAATTTGACGATTAGTTTAACTTTTTTGTTGCCTCTCTTTTTTTTACCTTTTAATTTCATTATTTGACTATATGTTAGTCAAAAACTAAATAAATTGTGGAAACTATTGTCTGAAATAAACTATTGTCTAACTAAACATTTATGTTAGTATTACACTAATACAGTAATTTCATTAGTCATCGCATAACTCAACGGTTAGTTCTTTTGTCAAAAGGAAACGTTTCGAGGAAGTAAATAAGGTCAGTTGTTTGAAGTTAATTTGGCGGATCCTCTCAAGGCAAGATTTCTTCTGGGTGAAATGGATCTGGACGTATTTACTATCAAAGGGATCCTTTTGGTTGGTTAAGGAAGGCTCTACTGCAAGGGTCCTGAATGTAGAAGAAACTTCTCAAGTACCGGAAAGTGGTTAAGGCGCAATATAAGGTGGAGGTTAACAATGGTGCCTCAACATCCTTTTGATATGATATTTGGTCGCCATTAAGACGGTTGATTGACGTTGTGGGAACGAGAGGGTTCATAGACCTGGGGATTCTGCAAGAGGCAACGGTCCAAGATGCGTTGCGCACACACAGGTCTCGACACCATCGACTAGCTATTTTAAATGATATTGAACGCACACTTCAGGCAATTCGCAACTGCAACACTCGATTACCACTTGCTCCTGATATTCCATTATGGCGATCTCAAGGTGACCGGTTCTCCAAAACCTTCTCCTCTCGGCATACTTGGCATAATACTCGCAATCCACAAACGCGTGTCGACTGGTATAAAGGGGTCTGGTACACCTATTCAACCCCCAAATACTCATTTCTACTCTGGCGTGCGGTCCATAATCGGTTAGACACTGGTGATCGCATCAAACACTGGTCTTCAGGGCAACAAGTTAACTGTGTCCTCTGTTCCGGCACGGAAGAGACAAGGGATCACTTGTTCTTCTCCTGCTCTTACGCTGCTGCCATTTGGAAAGATCTCACGCAGTCACTGCTTTTAGCTCATTACTCAACAGACTGGAGCTGTCTGCTCCCGCTGCTAACCTCTCACACTCTTCCATTCCTCCCACGGTTCATACTAAAATATATCTTTCAGGCAACTATATATCATTTGTGGCACGAGAGGAATGCTCGACGACATGGCGAGACCCCTTCTCCGCAAGCTCGGCTCATCAAATACATTGACAAGAATGTACGCAACTGTCTCAGCTCAATCCTCGACCACCGTTATGATGAAGGCTTACAGTTCTGGTTCTCTACACGAGCATATGCTCGATCCTCCATTTCCACTTAAGTTAATAAAGTTTTTTCTCAGTCTAGTTTGGCAATTATTTAAAAACTGACGCATTTATTGTACAAACGTTTTTTTGGTCGTTTTTTTGGTTGAATACAATTTTACATTCATTCAAAAAAAACGTTTCGAAGATACAACGTTACGACTTACATGTAATGCCAATCGAACTCTTATAAAGGCCACGTACCATTAGTAATAAAAGGGCTTTTGTTTAATAATTATCACTCAACATAGTGGTATAAAGTACAAGTTACAAAGGAGACAGTTCATAAATTAAGTCCAATCCAACCCAAAGTCTCATACTGATGGGTCAATTTAGTTAGGTGATAATAGGTTAATGATTAACCATTTAACCCATCATTTCTTTTCTTTTTTCTTTTTTATAAGTTGAAACCAAAAAAAAAAAATACTACTATTTCGTCCATTTAAAAATACAGTCACATTATCATACCATCATCAAAATTATTATCATCAATCATCAAAAATAAAGTTTTTACTCGCTCCCATTTTTTTTTCTTTTTTTGGGCTAGCTATATATACAGTAGAACTTCTATAAATTAATATTTTTTTAATTAATACTTGCTATAAATTAACAAAATTTTCCAGTTCTAAATTAAGTCGGTGTAAAAAATAACACAATTCGATAAAATAATAAGATAATAATTTTTTTAGAAATCTTATGTAAAAATATGGTCCCAAGAATATTATAAATTAATAATAATATTAAAAATATAAATATATATCTAAAAATATTTAGTGAAATATGACTCTATTGTTGTTTATATATTCCTAAATTTGCATTCTAGTTAGAATTCATTTCTAGTCTTTTTCATTATATTAAAAACTTTTAGTGTTATTTTCTCAAATTACATACAAAAATTGTGGAGTACTAGATACAAAAATTACTTTTTTACATTTAACTAATTCTACAAACATCGTAATATCTTATTCGACTTAATCATTAACATAAAAGATAGTACAACAATTACTTCTAAACTCTAAACTTCTAACATTTATCATTTTCATCTGAATAATTAATTAAACTAGCATCAATTCTATTACGATAACGAACATTATAAATTACGAAAATTCTATAAAAATGTGAATCATAACAAAAATATCTTATTTTGTAATAAAAAAAATTAAAATAAAAAAATCTCTTCATAAATTAGTATTTTATTAATTTATCGATAAATTAAAACATGTATAAATTATTAAAATTTTATGATTCTGACTTTATTAATTTATAAAGGTTTTAATAAAGTTTAGAAAAGTGTTAATTTATAAAGGTTATAAATAAGTCGGAATCATAGGTGTCTCTCGTCTTTCTCAAATTATTTGCAAGCTCTGTCCAAAAATTTTATTAGAAGATATTTAATGTAATTACAAGGTGGTGGACTAGTAGTTCTAATTTTGGTGGAAGAGTTGTATTATTGGTCTAGATTAGGAATCAATTCTTCTCAAACGCAGAATTACTCAGTTTTATCTCTTTAGTTACATGGGTATGAACTCATTACTTACGGCCATTTGCATACTTCGGAGCCATTTCGACTGTTTCACTTATACGATGCTGTCTCATGAAATGTCCAAAATTTACGAACTGGTTAGGACCATTAGGTCCATTACGTGTTATGATTTAAAATCATGTGAAAAAAAAAAAAAAAAAAAGAAATATTTAAAACATCATCTTGTTGGGTTAACAGATTCAGCGTTTTCGATATTAGGAAAAAGTTCTAAATTATATTAAAAAAATATATATATTCCATGATTCTTAGGAAAAATATGATTTCTCCGATTCCAAATAATTTATAATATTTCTGAAGCCCATAAGAAACAATGAAACGAGAGGTGGTGGAAAGAAAACGTTTATGCATCAAACTCTAATAAAAGACACTGAGTGTAGGTAGACACGAAGGCTCCAAATTTTTGCATGTTGCACACGTGTCGTCCTTCTTCATCCTACTTAACACATATATGCATGCACCCTTCTTACAAAGATTGTAAAACATTGTGAATCATCGGAAAGGTGGGAGAAAGATGGAGAAAAACATGAGAAGATTTGGGTTTTTGCTTCTGTTGGTGCTTATCCATGGAGTAATGGTGATGAGATCAAATGGGTATGAAGGAGAAGAAGGGTGGGGAGGAGGAGATTGGGGAGGAGAAGGAGGAGGAGATTGGGGAGGAGATTGGGGAGGAGAAGGAGGAGAGTGGGGAGGAGAAGGAGGAGCAGGAGGAGGAGAGGGAGGAGGAGGAAGAAGAGGATGGTTCATGATGAGAGAGTCAAGGAAAGTGATCAAATCAGAAGGTGGAGAGATGAGAGTTGTGATATCTCCAAGAGGAAGAATCATTGAGAAGCCAATGCACATTGGGTTTCTAACAATGGAACCTAAAACCCTCTTTGTCCCTCAGTATCTCGACTCAAGCCTCCTCATCTTCATTCGTCAAGGTATCTCCTCTCTCCCTTTCTCTCTTTCTCTCTCTCTCTCTCTCTCTCTCTCTCTCTCTCAACATGTGTCTCACTCTCTCAAGAACATGTGTTTACTTGCAGGTGAAGCTACGCTTGGAGTAATATGCAAAGACGAATTCGGAGAGAGGAGACTGAAAGCAGGAGACATCTACTGGATCCCGGCTGGTTCTGTCTTTTATTTACACAACACAGGCCGAGGCCAACGCCTTCATGTCATTTGCAGCATTGATCCTACCCAAAGCCTCGGTTTCGAAACCTTCCAAGTACTCATGTTTAACGTTTAGGACTCATTATTATCACATTGACTTACAGAATTTTGCATTTGGCTAACTAGTTCATTGTGTGTGTAGCCTTTCTATATAGGTGGAGGACCGTCTTCCGTTCTCGCTGGCTTTGACCCCGACACTTTAACCTCAGCACTTAACGTTAGTACTCAAACCTAAGTGATTATTAATGTTTATATTGTTTGTGTGCATTTTATAAAAAACAAATTCTACTCGAATGAAAGTACAACCTTAAAACAAACTGTTTGATAAATTGGAGTTTGGTCTTTGCATGTGTCCAAAGGTGAAAATGCACAAAGCTATCGTACTATTTTTATAGAAATTTTATAGGAATATTATATGCACAAATGCATCTTAATTAGAGGAATGGTAGAAATTGGTGTTTAAAAACTTCCATATTAGTATTTAGTTAGGGCTCTTTCTGTTCAATCTCAATCTCATATCAGTTTTTTCATTTTTAGGTTTCTCGACCAGAGTTGCAAGAAATGATGAGGAGTCAATTCCGTGGCCCGATTGTACACGTCATGGAAGGACCAGAAGGCCCACAACCGACGACGACATGGACCCAATTTTTGGGGTTAAGAGAGGAAGAGAAACGAAGTCATCTCAAGAAACTGTTGGAGATGAAACAAGGATCCCCTCAAGACCAACAATACAGTTCAGGGTGGTCTTGGAGGACTATTATAAGATCGTTTATGGATCTAATAGAAGAAAAGAATAAAGGGTCAGGATCTTCAAAGTGCCAAGACTCGTACAACATCTATGATCAGAAACCTAGTTTCAGAAACGACTATGGATGGAGCACAGCTCTTGATTATGAGGATTACGAGCCTCTTAAACACTCGGGCATCGGTGTTTTTCTAGTTAATCTCACCGCGGTATGATTCATATCTCTTATTTTATTACCAACATCTAGCGAACTTTAAGTCTATGACAACCACTAGTTGTGAATTGTCATTAATTAACTAAGCTCTAGATAATTAAATTCATTATGTAATTCTTGGATAACTAGCTAGACCTGCTAAGAACTATTGGTATATAAATCAGTTGTTATCTACCGATCAATAGTTCAGAAAAAATCAAATAAAAATACTAAACCGTGATTTTAACACGATCAAATTTCAAACTTTTGTTAGGGATCAATGATGGCTCCGCATATGAACCCAACAGCTACAGAATATGGCATCGTTTTAGCTGGCTCTGGAGAGATCCAAGTTGTATTTCCAAACGGAACTTCTGCTTTGAACACAAGGGTCTCCGTAGGGGATGTCTTTTGGATCCCTCGCTACTTCGCCTTTTGCCAGATCGCTTCTCGGACCGCACCATTCGAGTTTGTAGGATTCACCACGTCGGCTCACAAGAATCGGCCTCAGTTCTTGGTTGGATCGAACTCGCTACTCACGACTCTAAATGTGACGTCGTTGTCAATGGCTTTTGGAGTTGACGAAGAGACAATGAGGAGGTTCATCGAAGCACAAAGAGAAGCTGTTATTCTGCCTACTGCATCGGCAGCTCCTCCGCATGTCAGTGAGACTGTGCGCAATGGTTTCGGTCGCCTTATTTGAGGAATGTGCGAAAGGTTTTCTTTTTGAATGTTATGTATGTAGTTAGCTATGAGTATGTACGGATGTGTGTTTTTGTTACTTTAAAATAACAGTAATAAAGGTAATCCACTAAGCAGATTATGTTTTAGTCCATTCTTCACAATCGCTTATCTCTTGTTTGGTCGAAAGTTACCGTGAAGTCAGATTTTTAATCTAGATATACATAAAGGAATGGTTTAAAAAAAAAAGAAAAAAATTTCCACAACCACATGAATATTAATTTTAAGATTCTTTGTATCATTATTATTTTGAGGACATGTGTCGTAGTGTTGGAAGGAACTTGATTTGATCGATTTGTAGGAGTTTCAAAACTCTTTGAGAAAGCTTTAGCATATTCAATCTCCACAAGCAACATGGTACTTTTGCCTTCTAACTTATTGTTGGAAAGATCAAGATAATAAAGGTTGACTAACTATAACATTAAATTGGGAGCATATCTTATTTTTGGCAACTTTATCTCAAAGCTTTGACCTTTTTTTATCTTTGGGGATGAGCATAAAATGCCACTTTCATACCCTTAACTTTAAAGCCCATAGTTTATTTTTTAAAAATCAAACACCGAATGGGCTTTTTGGTTGCCCAGGCCCAAATATTAAAACCTCCTTCTCTCTTTTTTGTGTCTCTCTCTCGCCGAGCCATCACCACCACCTCCGGCGAAGCATGTTACTGGTTCCTTAAACCACGGCGCCGGGACGAAATCAGTGTACTTCATCTCCTTTCAATCTTCTATCATTCTGATTTTAGGAAGCCAATCTTCGAGTCCTTCACAGGAAAGGCTTTCTCAACCCAGCTCTATGAGCTTTCTCAGGTAAAGGTTTTGGTATTCAATTATCCAATCTTTATCTTCGATGTGGATAATGATTGATTTGAATGTCTTCGAGATTTCATTTTTCATGAGTTCTTTTGTAGTAAATTTTGTAATTTCGTAGTATGCGCACCAATTGTTCGACGAAATGCTGCTTCGAAGATTTGGCTAATATGTTTAGCCTCAATATGGTTACTTTTGAGTAAACGTTATTCTAAAATGTTGCATTTTGTAGCAGACTATACAAAAAGCTAGATTCTTGAGCTCGAATTAAGCCAAATTATGGCAACTGCTTTTGCTCGTGGGTTTCGAAAAGCTTCATCTCTACTTAAATCTTCATATCCACTTCTCATTTCTTCCAGGTTTGTGCATCTGAGACTATACAACACAGTTTAGCAAGTTATGTCTCAAAATGTGTTTATACTCTCTTGTCAATTGTTTTCCCACTAGGTTGCTTCCACAAAGGCAAGAGTTGACATTGACATTCTCTTTACCGACAACGATCTCAAGGCCGATATGTAGAAACTTCAGTCACGGTACGGTGAATCTAGTGATATCAGAAGGGAAACCAAAGTTTGAAACTCGGGAACTTGATCCTCCCAAGAAGTATAAGTGGTTGACGAAAAAACGTCTGAAGTTGAAAAGGAAGAAAGAAAGAGAGGAAAGGAACGCAGCTAACAGGAAAGACCCACGGCGACTTACTGTTAAAGGGAAGAAGAAGAAGTTTGCTAGTGCGGATGAAAGAATAAAGTACAAGCTTGAAAAGGTATTTGAGAGTCTAATTCGATAGAATTTGATGAGTTTAAGTGTTCATTCGATGTGTGATTTGTGATGCTGCTCCTTGTATTTAGGCTAAGATCAAAGAAGCATTGCTGATTGAGAAACTGAAACGGTATGAAGTTGCGAAAGTGCAGGGACCTGAGGTTCGACCTCATGAGATCACTGGGGAAGAACGTTTCTATTTGAAGAAAATGGGTCAGAAGAGATCTAATTATGTACCGATTGGGAGAAGAGGAGTGTTTGGTGGTGTTATTCTAAACATGCATTTGCATTGGAAAAAACATGAAACCGTTAAGGTTATATGCAATAATAGTAAGCCAGGCCAAGTGCAGCAATTTGCAGAGGAGCTTGCTAAACTGAGTGGTGGTGTGCCTGTTAACATAATAGGCGATGATACAATCATATTTTATAGAGGGAAGGGTTATGTGCAGCCACAACTTATGTCTCCAATCGATACATTATCGAAGAAAAGGGTAAGTCCTCATTTTGTCTTTTTGTTTTGGAACATCTTACTGTAGATGAATAGGAAGCAAAACCGTCCCTGGTTACGCTTTGTGCATATAGGCGTGTCTTATAGAAACCAGAGGAAAAATCTATTAGGGGGTCTTTGTTTCTATTCAGTTTTGGTAATTAGAGATCAATATATCATTCTGAAGTCTTCTTCATTTGGTTGGGGGATATGTTTTGCTTGCTAGTTTCCTAACATGGTTAATGTTTCCCTTTGCAGGCGTATGAAAAATCAAAGTACGAACAATCTCTTGAATCGGTGAGAAACTTCATAGCAATTGCAGAGAAGGAACTTGAACTATACTACAGGCATGTTGCTCTTTACGATGACCCGAATAACAGAAACCCTCTTTCGATATTGGATGATTCTCCATCGGAATCACGTAATCATCATCATCAGAATGAGCTTTATCTTAATAGTTCGGACACTGATGCTAATTCAGAAGACGAAGATGAAGATGAAGAGCTCTGTGAAATATTAGATAATGGTTCTTCTTCTTCTGCTTCTGCAAAGGAAGAGTTGTCTGAAACTGAAATCTAGACTCTAATTGGACATATAGAAACTTTGGTTTATAGATCACGTTACAAGTTTTGGCTACGTTGTAGAATAAACTTCTTTATGGCACAAAAGTCTTTAAATATTTCCAGTTTATTTCATCTGTATCTTTGACTAGCTTCCAAAAATCAGATTCAAGTAGAAGAAAGGTAAACAAAAAAAGACTTGCGAACATAACATGTGATGTGATAACTTTATAACTAAGAATGTGTAAATTGATCCAAGAGACCAAAAATACATGCAAATGGTATCAAATTATATGAGTTCAAACCTCACAGAACTTATATGATCACTTCTCTCGGATCTTGGATTAGGTAAATGATTTGCATACGATTGACATGGTATAAATAAAAGAAAAATAAATAAATATAACATTAATTATAATAGGTGAGCGACTTATAAATGATGAGATTGAGAGCATTGAGGTCGTTACGCCAATAGTACCAAACACGGACGAGTTTATGGAAACGCGCGTCACATGTTGTTGTTGGCTTGTTTAGTCTAGGACAACGACAATTACAAGTTTACAACTATCCCAAACACTCTCAATTTATACTCCCTTTTTATTTTATACTATTATTCTCTTTTTATTTTCACCGTTTTTTAGGTTCGGATTTTGGTCAACCGCTTACGACCACTATGAATATGAAATTATGATGGATTTTGTTGATGAAAACGTGAACACTTTTTGGTTTTAATTTGAAGGACTCACAAATCTTTAAATTTATGAACAGTAACTATTTTTTGTGGTGTTTTATATCGTGGTTGAGAGGCTATGCGTATGATTAGGTCGTTAATTTTATATCTAAAATGGATCCAAAAAGATGGTTTTGTTATAGAAATATATCAAACCACTGAACAAGTTGAATGGATAGATAGTCGAAAGTGAAAGGGTCTGTCTTATTTAATTTTAACAATGATTTACAATGTTATAGGTTTGGTTCCAATATCTAGGCAAAATCTTGTTGTTCTTGAACGGAGAAGATCGAATACCAACATAGAATTGTGTATTATGTATATTATGGCCTAATCGTACATGTAGCCTCCTGACCAACATAATCGTACATGTAGCCTCTTGACCAACATATCCATATTGATAGAGAGCATAAGCTTAATAACGGACGAGAACGCAAGATCTCCGGGAAAACTCAGATTCACGAACGGATCTTGGTTAGAACGTTGAAACTTGACGAAAAAGCAATAAGGATAGGGTCGAGATCAGGAGCGATATCGACGTGGTTTTGCAAGTCCTCCTTGCAGGGCTTGAACACAAGCTCTTAGGATTGAGAGTCCTCCTCTCTAGGCTTTACACAAAACTCTCGTAAAACTTGTTTTTTCAATAATCAATTAAGCTTTACAATAGAGTTTAGCGGCTCTTTAAATAGAAGTCATAAAATAAACCCTAACATACTTAAGAATCTAACCTAAAGCTCAAAACCTAAATAAAGCCCATAAGAGTAATATCCTAAACGAATAACAATAAAAGGCCCGACTACGACACGGACCGTCGGTGGACGTGGTCATTGCAAAGATGTGCTGCATCAGTCCCCCCTTGTAGAAAAGGATTCGGCCTCGAATCTGGCTGATCCTTAATCCCACTATAATTGGATAAAGACTCTGGAACAAAAACTTTCTTGGACGAAGATGGAACTCCTTGATAACCAAGACCCCATCTTACTTTTCCTTTTCGTCCCATGCTCAATATTTGATCAAGATTTTTTGTTCCACTATTCAACATCCACACATTCTTTTTGTGCTCCATGAGTTCATTCTCCAATCGTCTGGTTTTTTTTTTTTTGCCACAAGTTCAGCTTGTGGTCTTGTAATGGTAACAACATCTTGATCCGCATTCTTCAAGGCACAAAAACACTCTTGAGATGCTGTAAGCTTGATTCTCAACCTTTTTGATTCTTTTTTCTCATAAACTAGTTGTGCCTCAATATGTTGTATCTTACTTGCCATCATCATGTTATCTTCCGTGAGGTCCAATTTCTTTTGGCTGACCTTCCACCATCGCTCAAAAAGACTCTTGAATTCAACTTGGAAAAATCTTCACCATAAACATTAGTATTCCCGTCACTATACACGTCACATATCGGACCACCATCGTCTTGAACTTGGTCTTCCCTGTTGATAACAACAACAACTACATCGTCTTTCACAGAAGATTGTGAATCATCATAGGGGGCGTGTTCCATAGTAGAAATTTCATAGCTACTAACATTGTACACATGCTCACCGATGACGTCTTTCCCTTGCGCGGAACAATTCTCCACATGATCATCCACAAACCGTCCTTGTTGTTTTAAAGTCTGCAAACGATTATACACCAAACTATCATAATGACGAGGTAAAAAGTGTGTGCATAGCTTCTGCTTAAGTTTATCCCAAGATTTAATAGGGCTTTTGCCAGCTTGCTTGCGTGTTTTCTTCACATGTTGCCACCATGCTGCAGTTTGTCCTCGAAATTGTTTAACCACAAGCGAAACAAATCGATCATCTGAAAAGCTTTCAAACTCCAAAATATCTTCAACATCCACAAGCCAATCTAGTAATAAATCACTAGAAAATCCACCATGGAACTCTGGAATATCCAACTTAAAATCCATCGTAAGGAAATCAAACCACCAGGAACGTGATGAATCTGATACCAACTGATAGAGAGCGGAAGCTTAATAACGGACGAGAACGCAAGATCTCCGGGAGAACTCAGATTCACGAACGGATCTTGTTTAGAACGTCGAAACTTGACGAAGAAGCGATAAGGATAGGGTCGAGATCAGGAACGATATCGACGTGGTTTTGCAAGTCCTCCTTGCAAGGCTTGAACACAAGCTTTTAGGGTTGAGAGTCCTCCTCTCTAGGCTTTACACAAAGCTCTCATAAAACTTGTTTATTCAATAATCAATTAAACTTTACCATAGAGTTTAGCTGCTCTTTAAATAGAAGTCATAAAATAAACCCTAACATACTTAAGAATCTAACTAAAGCTCAAAACCTAAATAAAGCCCATAAGAATAATATCCTAAACGAATAACAATAAAAGGCCCGACTACGACACGGACCGTCGGTGGACGTGGTCGTTGCAAAGATGCGCTGCATCACATATTAGCTACAAATTGAAGCTAACTAGCAAAGATCTATACCAAACAGAAGTTTAAGGTCATGATATGTCGAAATTTAAAAAACTTAAATGGTGAAATTAATTGACTGATGAGTCTTATGTTCCTTTCTTTTGTATTAGGAAATCTCATACCGAAATACATACTGTATTAATCACTAGAATCTTCAAAAATTTGGATTTTTTTTGTTGTTGTTGTAAATTAAATAAAAACGTTATGAGGTAACCAAGTTACAAACTATAAACACTTAAAAAAGGATATTTCAAATCTTTCTTCCAAAAGTTATTTTGACTTGAAACATCTTAAGATTTTCGGAAATAGACATCTTAATATAATGTCTCTTCCAACAGTTATAGCTACTATTAGGTGTTTATTTAGCAGAAATTTTTATAATAGAGAGTTAATTAGTCAAAGTATATCAATTTTGTACAGCATCAAATTAGTTATTGCTCTCTGTTGTCTCCTTTTTTTCCTCATTTTTGACTGTTCATGTCACATTCCTAGTTTCTCATACTATTTAAAAAGGCAAATTCTATTATTTTCTGAATATTAATTAAAAACATATACTATAAAACCTAATAATTAGACACCAACATACACATTATTAACAACGAGAATATAAAAAGACAAAATAGTATAAGCACCGACAGATAATTATTAACGTGTTGAAAATTTGGAAGTCGATATGTTTTTTTTTTCTTTCTTTTTTCTAGATTTTTGACGTGCGTTGAAATACCATTTTTTCGATTAAATCATTTACTCTTTTTAAGAGAAAGCAGGTTGCAGTGGGTGATATTGTTGTGTGTCTGAGAGCCTATGACGCAGTGTACCACCACATTCCATTTAAGTCGTTGGAACAAACACCTATGTGATGGTACGGTGACATCGGCACCCAACGCCACATTACGCATTACGCATTAAGCATATGATTAAATTATGTTAGTTTTTTTTTTTGTTTTTGTAATTTTTTGTACATGATGATCTAATTATAAGTAACTTAATTTGGACTATTGGAGGGTGTTTAATCATAAATTATATATATATATATATATGTATATATATATGGGAGGGTGTTTATCCAATCAGTACATATGCGTCAGAAGTCTTTAATTTCATGCTAAGAAAAATAAAATAAAATAAAAAACTTATTCAATTATAAATCATGAAATTTATCATTTCTATCATACTATTATTTAAAGATATTCTTTTTTTGGGAAAAAAATTATAATTAAAAGTTGAATAGTCAGATGTGCACTAAGAAACACATATAAATAAGACTTGTTGAACTAATTTTAGATTTTTATAAGATTAAATACTGTCATCTATCGTTAAAAAAAAACCATCTATAGAAAAGCGATTTAAGTCATTTTCCAAAATTACTTTGAAACTATTTAGACCTCAAATCGAAAAAAGTTATCACAATGATCGTAGAAAATAGGTCGACAGCGAATTTTGGATATGCAAATATCTGATTACACATTTTGTTTTTGGTAGACTGACATAACATTAAGAAAAAAATGTTGAAACTATTAATATTCTCGAATCATTAATAATAGTGGTTGTTGGAATTGATGGACAGTTGAAAATTATGTACTCTATATATATGACTATACTATAAGCTTACAAAATATATCGAGTTTTTTTTGTGTGTGTGGTCCGGTCTGGTTCAATGATCACTACTCCATAGATTAGTAGTACCTTAGCCTAATTTATTGGTTCCAAAACGAAACCAAAATCAATAAACCTAAGAGCAGCACGAGCACAAGTTTGAAATTTATTTTATTTATATAAAATATAATTTATGTGATTATTTTTAAAAGTTTTTTTGGATAAAACATTATGCAATAAAATTATATGCAATAAAATCATATGTTAAATATGATGACTTGAAAAAACACATACAATAGAATCTCTATAAATTAATACTCTTTAAATTAATACTCACTATAAATTAATAAAATTTTCCAGTCCCAAGTTGGGCCGGTGTAAAAATTAACACAATTCGATAAAATAATAACATAATAATTTTTTTGAAAATCCTATGTAAAAATATAGTCCCAACAATATCATAAATTAATAAAGATATAAACTAAATATATATATATATATATATATATCTAAGAAAATTTAGTGAAATATGACTCTATTGTTGTTTGTCTATTTTTGAATTTGCATTTTAGTTGGAGCTCATCTCTAATCTTTTTTATTGTATTATTTTTTTTAATATTGTCTTCTCAAATCGGATCCAAAAATTGAGGACAGTCCTAGCTGCGGTAATTTTTTTTTACATGTAATTGATTTTAAAGGCAGTGCAATATGTTATTTGACTTTATCATTACCATGAAAGATAATACCAACAATTTCTTCTAAACTCTAAACTTCTAACATTTATCATTTTCACCTAGATAATTAAGTAAACTATTAACATCAATCCTATTATGATAGTCAAGATTATAAATTAAGAAAATTTTATAAAAATGTGAATCATAACAAAAGTATCTTATTTTGTAATATAAAATTTTCAAAATTATGAAAAAAAAATCTCTTCATAAGTTAATATTTTATTAATTTATCGATAAATTAAAACCTCTATAAATTAATAAAATTTCGTGGTCCCGACCTTATTAATTTATAGAGGTTTTACTATAGTTTGTAAGTTTTATATTGTTAATGATTGTAGATAATTACCCGTGCTATAACACTGAACAAATTTTATTTTATACAAAATTTTGTATATTTTATATTTTAAAATAAAATTTAATATGTTGTATTAGGTTATATATGTGAAGTTATTTCAACAATGTATATTCTTCATCATAACTTGAATGTCATTATAAGACATAATTTTGTAAATTTGGTTTTTAAAAAGCGAGTTATTATATTATGAGTAATTTAATATATTGTTATACTTTTTGTTTTAATATACTTGGTTTCTTGAAATTCTTTTATATTATAGTGACATATTATTAACATTGCTATAACAAATCAATTTAGAGTGTTTATAGTTTCTAACTTTTATATCAAGTTTCAGTATATTAAAAATATTTCAAAATAAATTACTGAAAGTTTATTATATTATATAAAAATATAAAATTTAACCAAAAATATGAAATTGAATTTAAATATTCAAATTTTGACCCGGTACTCAATAATTTTTTTAATTCAATAGATATTATTTTTAAAGAATAATATTACTAAAGCTTGAATATGGTATAGATTGAACAATTTATATTTCTTTTTAAAAATTAAACTTATGGTATATCCAGAAATAAAGCTATTTTTTATTATAATAAATAATATGATAATTTATTTGTTTCACAAAATAGACTCATATATAAAAATGATATGTGAGGTATAATGATAATTAACAAATTAATATGTGAAGTTAGATATCAAAAGATTTTATTTAATTCAATAGATATTATTTTTAAAGAATAAAATTACTAAAACTTGAATATGCTATAGATTGAACAATTTATATTTCTCTTTAAAAATTCAACTTATGGTATATCCGGAAATAAAACTATTTTTTAATTATAATAAATAATATGATAACTTATTTTTTCACAAAATACACTCATATATAAAAATGAGAGGTGAAGTATAATGATAATTAACAAATTAATATGTTAAGTTAGATATCAAAAGATTTTATTTAATTCAATAGATATTATTTTTAAAGAATAATATTACTAAAGCTTGAATATGTTATAGATTGAACAATTTATATTTCTTTTTAAAAATTCAACTTATGGTATATCCGGAAGTAAAACTATTTTTATTATAATAAATAATATGATAATTTATTTGTTTCACAATATAGACTCATATATAAAAATGAGAGGTGAAATATAATGATAATTAACAAATTAATATTTTAAGTTAGATATCAAAAGATTTTATTTAATTCAATAGATATTATTTTTAAAGAATAATATTACTAAAGCTTGAATATGTTATAGATTGAACAATTTATATTTCTTTTTAAAAATTCAACTTATGGTATATCCGGAAGTAAAACTATTTTTATTATAATAAATAATATGATAATTTATTTGTTTCACAATATAGACTCATATATAAAAATGAGAGGTGAAATATAATGATAATTAACAAATTAATATTTTAAGTTAGATATCAAAAGATTTTATTTAATTCAATAGATATTATTTTTAAAGAATAATATTACTAAAGCTTGAATATGTTATAGATTGAACAATTTATATTTCTTTTTAAAAATTCAACTTATGGTATATCCGGAAGTAAAACTATTTTTATTATAATAAATAATATGATAATTTATTTGTTTCACAATATAGACTCATATATAAAAATGAGAGGTGAAATATAATGATAATTAACAAATTAATATTTTAAGTTAGATATCAAAAGATTTTATTTAATTCAATAGATATTATTTTTAAAGAATAATATTACTAAAGCTTGAATATGTTATAGATTGAACAATTTATATTTCTTTTTAAAAATTCAGCTTATGGTATATCCAGAAATAAAACTATTTTTAATTATAATAAATAATATGATAATTTATTTGTTTCATAAAATATACTCATATATAAAAATGAGAAATAAAGTATAATGATAATTAACAAATTAATATGTTAAGTTAGATATCAAAATTTTTTGTTTGATGAATAATTTAATAAATGAATTAATATGGTATGTTAGATGATATGATTCTTTAAAATATTCTCTTTAAGATTTTCGGTAAAATCTATTTATAACTAATTAATCAATTATTAATGTATAACTTAATTGTAACCAACTAGAATGTGTACTTCTGTTTTATTATACAGGATATGTCACTGCGTCTACGCCATCAACTTCCTTCCCTTGTAGCTTTCTCTACCATTGAACCCACCACGTGTCTCGTTCTGTCCAACTAATTAAAATCATTCATTCCGGTCCATTGTAACAGAACAATGCTGAGAAACACTCGATAACGTCCCCACCACAACACCACCTCCTCCTCTTCTTCTCTCCTTTTATAACTCTTGCGTCTTCTCTCGGCTACTACTACTACTACTTATACCCGCGTCTTCTTCATCACTCTTAAAAACAAAATCTTAATTAATTAAAACACTAATCTTTCGCCATTAATCTCATTAAATCCGACAAGACGACAATGATGCAATCCCAATGCGTATACGCTTGAGCAAAGAAACAAAAAAAAGAAAAGTGGTAAATCATTATAATCACATCCAAAAATCCAAACAGTGAAGCAATAGGTTCTACCATATCCAAAGCGAAAGCAATAGTTTCACCATTTTTTTTTTATAATTATTTTGGCGAAATCTGTGTAGGTTTGTTTGTGAGATAATGCAGTAACACAAAGCGGTGAAGCCAAAAAAAAAAGATGCTTATCTCTGTTTACAAGCAAATTCGTGTTTATTATATATAGATTTTAGAAAGAGCAGCAACGGAATCGAATCAGCATCGGTCGATCTCTCAAAGGAAGCAAATAATGGTTAAAGGAGGAAGGAAGATGATGATGATGTTACTACTACTTGTTCTTCAGATAGTGGTGGCGGTTACGGCGGCGAATGTAACGTACGACCACCGTGCTTTAGTAATCGATGGGAAACGGAAGATTCTGATCTCTGGCTCTATTCATTATCCTCGGAGTACTCCTGAGGTAACTACTACACATTTACACTCTTGTAACGCATGTGACAGCCTGTAATAACAAACTCTGTTTTGTTTTTTTTTTTTTTCATTTAATTGTGTTTTTTTTTTTGGTTTTGGTGTTGCAGATGTGGCCAGACCTGATACAGAAATCAAAAGACGGTGGTTTAGATGTTATCGAGACGTACGTCTTCTGGAGTGGTCACGAACCGGAGAAAAACAAGGTCGGTTCGGTTTTTTTTTTTTTATTTTTCCTTTATTATCTTTTTTGGATTTTTGGGAGTTACTATTTGGATTATGGGAGTTTTCTCTGATTTTGTAATTTTTGTTTTGCAGTATAATTTTGAAGGAAGATACGATTTAGTGAAATTTGTCAAGTTAGCTGCTAAAGCTGGTCTCTATGTTCATCTACGAATTGGTCCTTACGTCTGTGCTGAATGGAATTACGGGTAAAAAATTCGGGTTCTCCGGTTTACATCTGTATTCGGTTTAATTAATTTTGCGATTTTTGTTAATATTACGTTGAGTGATTGTTTTTTGTTTCTGTGTGTGTGCAACAGTGGTTTCCCAGTGTGGCTGCATTTCGTACCTGGAATTAAGTTTCGAACTGATAATGAGCCATTTAAGGTAATGGTTTAGGTGATGTGTCATTTAAATTTTTGGTTTCTTTAGTTGTATAGTTTAGTTGTTAGAAGATGGGTTTGGTTTGTGTGTGTTGCAGGCGGAAATGCAGAGATTTACCACCAAGATTGTTGATTTGATGAAGCAAGAAAAGCTTTATGCATCACAAGGAGGTCCAATCATTCTCTCTCAGGTTATTATTTATCTGAGTACTAATTGAAAAATCTACTTGTTGTATTGTAACATCTCTTTAGGATTCTCATTTTTGTGTTTTTTTTTTGTGGATGTTAGATTGAGAATGAATACGGGAATATTGACTCAGCGTATGGTGCTGCTGCGAAAAGTTATATCAAGTGGTCTGCTTCTATGGCTCTTTCACTAGATACTGGAGTACCTTGGAACATGTGTCAGCAAGCAGATGCTCCTGATCCCATGGTGAGTTTCTAA
>NC_025691.1:7847034-7855120 GCF_000633955.1 Camelina sativa
TTTTTTTTTTTGGTTTTGGTGTTGCAGATGTGGCCAGACCTGATACAGAAATCAAAAGACGGTGGTTTAGATGTTATCGAGACGTACGTCTTCTGGAGTGGTCACGAACCGGAGAAAAACAAGGTCGGTTCGGTTTTTTTTTTTGTATTTTTCCTTTATTATCTTTTTTGGATTTTTGGGAGTTACTATTTGGATTATGGGAGTTTTCTCTGATTTTGTAATTTTTGTTTTGCAGTATAATTTTGAAGGAAGATACGATTTAGTGAAATTTGTCAAGTTAGCTGCTAAAGCTGGTCTCTATGTTCATCTACGAATTGGTCCTTACGTCTGTGCTGAATGGAATTACGGGTAAAAAATTCGGGTTCTCCGGTTTACATCTGTATTCGGTTTAATTAATTTTGCGATTTTTGTTAATATTACGTTGAGTGATTGTTTTTTGTTTCTGTGTGTGTGCAACAGTGGTTTCCCAGTGTGGCTGCATTTCGTACCTGGAATTAAGTTTCGAACTGATAATGAGCCATTTAAGGTAATGGTTTAGGTGATGTGTCATTTAAATTTTTGGTTTCTTTAGTTGTATAGTTTAGTTGTTAGAAGATGGGTTTGGTTTGTGTGTGTTGCAGGCGGAAATGCAGAGATTTACCACCAAGATTGTTGATTTGATGAAGCAAGAAAAGCTTTATGCATCACAAGGAGGTCCAATCATTCTCTCTCAGGTTATTATTTATCTGAGTACTAATTGAAAAATCTACTTGTTGTATTGTAACATCTCTTTAGGATTCTCATTTTTGTGTTTTTTTTTTGTGGATGTTAGATTGAGAATGAATACGGGAATATTGACTCAGCGTATGGTGCTGCTGCGAAAAGTTATATCAAGTGGTCTGCTTCTATGGCTCTTTCACTAGATACTGGAGTACCTTGGAACATGTGTCAGCAAGCAGATGCTCCTGATCCCATGGTGAGTTTCTAAAGATTCTAACTACTAGAGTAATTAATTGAATGTGGTAGTAGTAAGTTCCTGGATAGGTAGTGTGTCAAAATTTGTGGTGGTGGTTAGTCTTTCTGATTGAGACTTTCTTGCTGTTTGTTTGCTTTTTTTTTTTTTCTTTCTTGGTAGATCAACACATGCAATGGTTTCTACTGTGACCAGTTTACTCCTAACTCAAATAATAAACCCAAGATGTGGACAGAGAACTGGAGTGGATGGTGAGTCTTTTTTTACCCTACTAATTTGTTTGTTTCCAAAGATGGCATTTTGACTTACTTTCTTGTACCAGGTTCCTTGGTTTTGGAGATCCTTCCCCTTACAGACCAGTTGAAGATCTTGCATTCGCAGTTGCACGGTTTTACCAACGAGGAGGAACTTTCCAGAATTATTACATGGTAATAAACAAAACAAAAGCCAATTGTTTTCTTAATTAAGTTCCACAAGGCAAATAGCTAGTGAGCAAAGTGGTTAGATAAGTTGTTTTGGTCTTGTTTTGTTTCAGTATCACGGTGGAACAAACTTTGATAGAACAAGTGGAGGACCCTTGATCTCTACTAGTTATGACTATGATGCTCCAATTGATGAGTATGGTATGGATTCTACCACTGGGGACGTCTTTGTTTACCACAAAAGTGTGTGGATAACTGAAGAGATGTGATTCATTTTGTTGCAGGACTTCTTAGACAACCAAAATGGGGACACTTGCGAGATTTACACAAGGCTATCAAGCTTTGTGAAGATTCATTGATTGCCACAGATCCAACAATTACATCTTTGGGTTCAAATTTGGAGGTAATATTACATTCATGTCACTCTGCTGCTTAAAAATGCTTTGATTTTAACCAGAACAAATGGTAATTCTAAATAATATGTAATATTTTATCTTTATAGGCTGCTGTATACAAGACATCTGGATCATGTGCTGCTTTTCTTGCAAATGTTGGCACGAAATCTGATGCAACTGTGACTTTCAATGGACAATCATATCACCTGCCTGCATGGTCCGTAAGCATCTTGCCGGATTGCAAAAATGTAGCTTTCAACACCGCAAAGGTCTGTTCAGTAGTATCTTTAAAACTGTTAAGCTCATTGCCACCTACCATATTGCCCTTAGGAACAACTGACCAATTTTGATATCTGTTCTGCATTTCTAGATAAATTCCGCAACCGTGTCTACCGCATTTGCCCTTCAATCATTGAAGCCTGATGGTGGCTCATCTGCGGAGTTAGGTTCACAATGGAGTTACATTAAAGAACCTATTGGTATTTCAAAGACTGATGCATTCTTGAAACCTGGATTGTTAGAGCAGATCAACACAACAGCTGACAAAAGCGATTATTTGTGGTACTCGCTAAGGTAGAGTAGACCTAGGCCATTTTCTCAGTAATTTCTCTCTTGCAAAAGATAGACCTACTTCTTTCGTTCTTTATGTTAGTTAACAGAGGTTTTCTGTGTGTTTCAATCTCTAACAGGATGGATATTAAAGGCGATGAGACTTTCCTTGACGAAGGATCTAAAGCTGTCCTTCACATTGAATCTATTGGTCAAGTGGTCTATGCTTTTATAAATGGAAAACTTGCAGGTACATTATTACTCTTGACTTTATCACAAGCAGTAGAAATTAAGTTTGGCACTGAGTTTCTTAACGATACCAATGAAATGTATGGCATACAAACTTTTGCGGTTGCAGGAAGCGGACATGGCAAACAAAAGATTACTTTAGATATCCCGATTGATCTTGTAGCCGGGAAGAACACAATTGATCTCCTTAGTGTGACCGTAGGGCTTGCGGTACGTTATCTTCGTTTTCTAATCTGCAAAACATTTTTTGTTTTGCGTAAGAATGATGGCACTGGAAAAACTCAACATTACTGCATAAGATGTTTACTAGGCAGTATTAACTCAACCAATGTATTTTACTTATTCCCCAGAACTATGGAGCTTTCTTTGACTTAGTGGGAGCGGGTATAACCGGACCTGTGACACTAAAAAGCGCAAAAAGTGGTAGCTCAATTGATTTGGCTTCACAGCAATGGACTTATCAGGTTGGCCTCAAAGGGGAAGACACAGGTTTGACAACTGGAGATTCTCCTGAATGGGTTTCAAAGACTCCTTTGCCCACTAAACAGCCACTAGTTTGGTACAAAACAACATTTGATGCTCCTTCTGGAAGTGAGCCAGTAGCGATAGACTTCACGGGTACAGGAAAGGGTATTGCGTGGGTGAATGGACAGAGTATAGGTAGGTACTGGCCAACAAGTATCGCAGGAAACAATGGTTGCACAGATTCATGTGACTACAGAGGATCTTACCGTGCAAACAAATGCCTCAAGAACTGTGGAAAACCTTCACAGACGTTGTAAGTAGTGATCTTCACAGACGTTGGTTAATCCGTATTAAACGCTTCCACAAGCCTAGGTAGTAATTGTCTTTTGTAGGTATCACGTACCTCGCTCGTGGCTAAAACCGAGCGGGAACACACTTGTTCTCTTGGAAGAGATGGGAGGAGATCCAACACAAATATCATTCACGAAAAAACAAACAGGAAGCAGCCTGTGTCTAATGGTGTCACAGTCTCATCCAGCGCCTGTGGACACATGGACTTCCGACTCTAAAATCTCGAAGAAAAAGAGAACCAGACCGGTTCTTTCCTTACAGTGTCCTGTCTCCACTCAGGTCATATCTTCTATAAAATTTGCAAGCTTTGGTACACCAAAAGGTACTTGCGGTAGCTTCACCCGCGGCCATTGCAACAGCTCTCGCTCTCTCTCCGTTGTTCAAAAGGTCTTAATCTCACTTTTTTCTATACTCTTTTTTATTTCCTCTTGATTATTCATACTTGGAGTGTGACAGGCATGTATTGGATTGAGGAGTTGCAATCTTGAAGTCTCGACTAGAGTCTTCGGAGAACCTTGTCGCGGCGTCGTGATGAGCTTAGCTGTTGAAGCTTCTTGTTCATGATGTCCCCTGGTTCCTTTACCTCCCGCAGATTTGATATCTAATGAAATATGTAATTGTTGAAAATAAAGCAAATGAAATGAAATGGGTAATAATATAGCTTTAATTATATGGTCTTTGAATCCAATATTTGTAGATTCTTACACCAAACAAAAAGGTTTATACTATGTGTCGGTCGGTAACTTACTAACTTTAGTAAAAAACTCATACAAATGATAGGATTGGGAGACTAAAATTTGGTATAGAAACTGTAAAACTAAACCGAAACTTATTAATTAATCAGAGGATTGGACCATCTAAACCGGGTAGGGTTTATGGTCTGAAACTCTGAATCTCTGATACGATTTGAAACTCCTTCACTTTCTCGAGCATCAACCGCCACTTCCAATGGCGTCATCATCATCAATCGACGAGCTTCCTTCGTCCGCCGCCGAAACCCTAACCTCCCAGACTCCTTCCACCACCACTGAGCCTCTTCCAATGGAAACATCGTCAATAGAAATCAACGGGATTCCATCAGCCACCAAAACCCTAACACCTCTTGCTCCGGTCGAGCCAATTCCAATGGAGACATCATCAATCGAAGATCTTCATCCTGCTCCCGTCGAGCCAATTCAATCGTCCGATTCAAATCCAACGGATAACATCGAAGCCGTCGGAGAAAAACGAAAACGCGCCGATGACGAGAAGACCGATCTCGAATCGTCGGAGACGAAGGTTACTCTTTCGCCGTGGTGGAAGACGAGTCTTTGTTCTTACTTTAGGCGAGAGGCTTCGTGTAGCCATGGAAACGAGTGTAAGTACGCTCACGGTGAGGCAGAGCTCCGAATGAAACCGGATAATACTTGGGATCCGACTTCTGAGCGTGGCAAGAAGGCCAAGGCGATGAAGATGACTGAGCAAGAAGTGAATGAAGACGAAGAGGTTTTGTTCACTGAGCAGATGATGGAATCAATCGATGATGATGGTAGTGTTTTTGATTTGTCGCTTAGTAAATGTTTGGTGCATTTACCTAGAAAATGGCAATCAGATGAATTGAAGACCTTCTTAAGAGAGCAGGTAAAGTCTTAGTCTTTGGGGAATTTGAATCAAATGTGGTCATGTTTGCGAATTCAGTGTTTGATTCATTCATTCATCTCTATGCAGGGAGTTCACTATAAGTCTGCAAAGAAAAGACGAGGAATGATGGTTGGTTTCGTGACATTTGAGAATGCAGAACAATTGCAGAGCGGCGTGGAGGTTGTTTCTTTTGTTGAGCTTATGTATTTCGAGATTTATTAGAGAATGTTGTTTCGTTAATCTGTTGATTTTTTTGTTTTTTGTAGGTTTTGGATGGAAAAACTGTTAATAGCAATAATTTGAAGATCGCTGATGTTCTTCCCCGTACATTCGACAAGAAGGAAACAAAAAAATCAGTTAAAAGTGCTCGTGAAGCTGTGACACCCTTGGCTGACTTGTCTTATGCGGACCAGCTTGAACAAAAAAAGGCTTCTGTAGCGCAAATGCTGAAAAAACTTGTCAGGAACTTTCTCATGTTTTATTTGCATTGGTTTTGTAAGTTTCAAGTTTCATCTTCAACAGACTGATTTTAATTGGAAATGTAAATTCTTGGCAGGCGAGGAGTGCGCGTAAAGCTTGTCCAAATGGGGGTTCACTTCCAGTATGGGTCCTTACGTCTAGAGACAGAGGTAAGAAAACTATCCATTGATCAGTTCTTAGTATTACACTTCTTAGCTGTTGGTTGGTATATCATCTTTGAAGTTTTTAATTGCACATTTTGATTGGGTGGGTTTTCTAATTCATACATAAAATCTTTAGGTGGTCTTTCATGCAATCTCGAGGGCATTATAGAATCACCGATTACAGATGGCTACAGGAACAAGTGTGAGTTCTCGGTTGGATTATCTGTTCTGGGGAAGCCAACTGTTGGGTTCAGTCTAGGAAACTTTTGGTAGACATACTTTCTTCTTCCCTGAAACTTGCGTTTTACATATTGTCACGGGAAAAACTAATGCAAGATATTTCTAGTGCGGGTGTGACAGCAGTCGAGGAGCCTGTGAATTGCCCCAACATCTCTAAAATTGCTCTTCAGTATGCTTCAATCTTTCAGAAGGTTATAGAAAAATCAAAGCTCCAAGTTTGGAATAGGTTTCACCATAGTGGGTTTTGGCGACAGTTCACGGTATGTGTATTGCAGGAAATGCTGTTATGTTATAGCTCGAGCATGACTTTACATAATTACTATTTTTCTTATACTTTGCTCAAAATAATTATATTAGGTTCGAGAAGGGAGAAAACCCGGCGTGTTTTCAAATGATGAAGATGCTGTTACAAGAATTGCGGAGGTTATGCTTATTGTTCAGGTTTGTGTCTTGCATGGTGTTCGATGTTTTTCATTCATCCTACTATTATTTCTTGTTTTAATTTCTCTATCTCGTGTGAAACTATTCAGGTATGTTTAACAGGTTCTGATGAGGCAGAAGTGGCAACTGAGTTTAAAGAAATGGCGAAAGCGTTTGCTGAAGGAGCTAGAGCAAGCTCTCCAACTCTTCCTCTGACTGTATTAGTTGTTCAGGTGGTTACTTTTCCTCACTTTTTATTTAATCAAATTTTTAAAAAATGTATAATACAGTTTCCTAGCTCTTCAGTCCCATTTTGTTATTAACTGCCTCTATCCTTCTTTCTCAGAACCACACAGGAATATCAAATGTTGCACCACCTGATGCTCCACTGCAAGTGTTGCCTATTCCAATGTCAGATAATGGGACAAATCAGGAGCAGGCCACCAATGTCTTGACCGAAGCTCGGATTCATGATCATATTAACAACCTTCGGTTCAGCATTTCTCCCACAGCATTTTTTCAGGTAATAACTGGATCTTCACTAACAATACATTTCAAAATTCCTTTGAATATTGTTTAATTGATTTGAAAACTAAATATCCAGGTTAATACTGTCACAGCAGAGAAGTTATACTCAGTTGCTGGAGACTGGGCTGACCTTGGTCCCGACACTTTACTCTTCGATGTATGCTGTGGAACTGGAACAATCGGGCTTACACTGGCACATCGTGTTGGCATGGTAAATACTCTCCTATTTGAACTTGCAAAACCGATTAGTACCAATCCTAACCGTGTCTATTGATTTGGTTGAAGCAATTATACTTTGTTTAACTACATCTGGTGACCAAAACTATAAAAGTGGTACAACTGGTGCTGTGTCAAAGGTTTTGGTGCTAACCTCTTAGGCTCTTACAGGTAATTGGCATAGAAATGAATGCTTCGGCTGTAGTAGATGCTGAACGGAATGCAACGATCAATGGCATTAGCAACTGCAAGTTCATCTGCGCAAAGGCATGTATTTGACAATAACATATCTCAGTTGGTTCCATTATCTTAATCTTTATTCATGGTAGTTTGTTGAATTTGTGTTATACAGGCAGAGAGTGTGATGAGTTCTCTACTGAAACAGTACCTAGATATGACTGAAATGGAAGAAGCTAACCCTTTAAGTAATGCTAACGACAAACAAATTCCCTCAACAGAAGAAATGTCAAACTCAAAGCATGTAGCTGATCAAAACCTACCTCCTCCAAACACTGGAGTTGAAGACCTTCAAGATAATGCACAGAAGGATTCCTCGTCCATAGAACCGGAAAAATCTATAAAACCACAGTTCAAAAACGTGGTTGCTATAGTTGATCCACCTCGTTCTGGACTTCATCCAGCTGTAATCAAAGCTCTTAGAACCCATCCCCGGCTAAAGAGGCTTGTGTTAGTCCCTTCTCTAAAAACTCACTACCACAAACTCGGTTACCTCGACTCTGTTTCCTCTCTTTGTTTTAACACCAGAATTGCCGATCTTTGCTTTGACGCAGGTACATTTCGTGCAACCCCGAAACGCTAGTGGCAAACGCGATAGAGCTTTGCACGCCATCTTTCGTTGAAGCGGATAGAGGAAACAAAAATTACCGAGGGAACAAGAGAATAGGCATTGCCGGTTTGGCTCGACGTAGAGCCCAGTCAATGCCAACTTCTGAGCCTTTTAGACCTGTCAAAGCTATGGCCGTTGACCTTTTTCCCCACACTGACCACTGTGAAATGGTAATGCTCCTTGAGAGGTAAGAATATGCAATAAACTCT
>NC_025691.1:7855934-7862877 GCF_000633955.1 Camelina sativa
CGAGGGAACAAGAGAATAGGCATTGCCGGTTTGGCTCGACGTAGAGCCCAGTCAATGCCAACTTCTGAGCCTTTTAGACCTGTCAAAGCTATGGCCGTTGACCTTTTTCCCCACACTGACCACTGTGAAATGGTAATGCTCCTTGAGAGGTAAGAATATGCAATAAACTCTTTTAAGAGAATGATGTAGCACCAAAAGAACAAGCAACAGCTATTTTTTGTTTTACATAAACACAGTTTAAGGATTATATATGTTTTCCATTTTTGAGAAGTGAAACAAGTTTTATAAATCCAAAAAATAAAATGGCTCTTTAAAGGAACTCTCCTTCCGTAAAGTAAGTGTAACGAGCTCTGGTCATGTTATCTCTTCGTTTCTTGTAAACAAGAGCGCCGATAACAATCGCTCCTACTCCCAATATTGTTCCAATGGCGATTCCGGCTTTCTTCAATCCACTCATTCCGCTATCTTCACCATTTGTGTCCTCGAATTCATCGCCGCCCTCGTCGCTTGCTTTGATGTCATTTGACATCTCCGGTGCTGGAGAAGGAGCATACTCTGTTTCCGGGTCAGAATCATCATCGTTGTCATCGTCGTCAGATGGAGCAGGAGCGGGTGCTTGTCCAGGAGATGGTGACGGAGCCGAGGGAGATTCCGGCGGAGGAGGTGGCGGTGAAGGTGATGGAGAATCTGCGAAGGATTCAGGTGATGGAACCGGTGGCTGAGGGGAATCTGCTTCTGGTGAAAAAGACGGTGGCAGAGGAGAATCTGCTTCCGGTGATGAAGCTGGTGGCAAAGGAGAAGAATCCTTTAAAGATTCATGTCCCGGCGAGACAGCTGGTGACGGAGAATCCTCCTGAGCGCGCGCAAATTCGACAGTTAGGAGGAGATACATTGATAGCATAACAATGAAACCGAGCTTTTTCGCCATTGTGATACAATGTGGATTGATCAATACACCAATTGGGGAATTGCTTTTCTTGTTACGGAAGAACAAAGGGGAGGGAGAGAATGATTGTGAAAGAAGCTAAATCAAAATAAACAAATACATGTTTCTGTTGAATTGTACTATTAACAAATATGTAAAAAATTATTTTATTTTGTTTGATCCACCCATGTCTAACGCATTACGCAGCGTTCAGATTTCAAACTTGGATGCATGTCTTTTCCTTTTTTTTCTTTCTCGGTTTCTCCTTTCTATTTATAACACTTGTAGATGTACTTATGCCATTTTTTAATCTTTTTTTTTGTCTGTTTATTAAATCAACAAGTCGTGATATATATATATATATATATATATATATATATACAGTAGAACTTCTATAAATTAATAATATTGGGACTAAGACATTTTATTAATTTATAGTGATATTAATTTATTTATAAATTAATAATTATTATTTTGTAGTATAAATTAATAATTATTAATTTATAGATATATTTTTAATTATTTATTTTTTAAAAAATTATGAATTGGAACAACTATAGCAAAATAAGATTAAACTTTCGGATGTTATAAATTTTATGGTTTAGGAATTGAACTTGTAATATTTAGAAAGCACTATTTACAATAAATTACAAATATTATAGACAAATTGACTTATACACATGAGACACATAAATTCAAATCTATGAATAATAATATCAATTCTCCTATTTTAATAATCTGTCAAATTATCAAATTGTAAATGATGCATATCTAAAAATTAAAACTTTAAATTTAATTATTTGTATGACATGTTATAAAATATTTTAGAGATATCATTATAGGTTGAAAATACAACATTACAATTGTTCTATAGAATTGAGCTTTAGGAGAAACATACACTATTATATCAATATATATATATATATATATATAAATTTACATAATTATTAATTTATGATATTATTGGGACCATATTTTATAAGGAGATTTCGAAAAAATTATTATCTTATTATTTTATCGAATATTGTTAATTTTTACACTGGCCCGACTTGGGACCAGCAAAATTTATTAATTTATAGTGTTTATTAATTTGTAGAGTATTAATTTATAGAGGTTTTACTGTATATAGATACAACCGGAACAAATGTTTCCCCCCTAAAAAAAAAAAAAAAATGTTTTCCCCATAGTTAATGCTAAACTGGTAGGAAAACCAGTTTTGGAGCTATAATATTGATTCTGTTCTTAAAATTAGTTGTTAAGAAATTAGTTTTCATTTATCTCAGTTCGAATTACTAAAAATATATAGATTGGAGAAAGTAAATCATATATTTATTCTGAATTATATCATTCCAAACCAATATGAGGTCTATAGCTATAGGCCACAAAATATAGCTCTAATTGATAATATATTGTGTTTTCCAATTTTCACTATTAATTTTTTTTTTGAATATTATATTACCTCTAATATTCAAAAAATTCAATATAAAAATCTAAAATAAAAAATTCAAATGTGATACAGAAATTATGTATTTTTTTCAAATATTTTGTAAAAGTTTGTCTAATAAATTGCTACTTTGAAATTTGAAATAGAAATATTTAGTTTTTTAATCCATTTAAAATATAATGTGGATTTTGTAATCCAAAAACAAATCATTAAATGAATAACATGGGATTTAAACAAGTATTTGTAAATCATATAACCAATAACACATAATTTTGATAAGTATTTTAAAATCAATGATTGAATAACACATGTTTTTTGTTTGGATTTCCAAATCCATTAAAATCATAGAACCAATAACTCCACTTTATATTTCAAGAAATGTTATAAAAAAATATTAAAAAATAACAGAAAAAAAGAAATAAGCATAGACGTTTCGATGTTTTTCAGATGTAGCAACAAGTTAACACCAACAATAGTCGTATACTATAACATCAACATAACCATAATATTCGAGGTGGCTAAGTTAAACTATCAAAATATATGAAAATTTTGAGGAATATTTGGGCAACTTAGCACATTTTTCAAAGGAGTTATTTACACCGTTGCTAATTGTCTTCTTATAGTTTATAGATTTTTACATATAAAATCACCGAGTTAACTTTCCATGATTAGACAATCGCTAATAGACGAATATAGAAAAAAATAGTTTGAACAAACATTTTATGCAATGAAATTAAAACTCCAAAAATTGTATGAATATTTATTTTGGAACTCTTATATGACACTATCTACCATCATAAATCAAATACAAAGATACATGTGTCCTATGTCTCTACAAATACTATGACCAAACTCTGATCTCGATCTCAGCATTCATGTATTAGGAAATATATTCAGCCTTTATAAATCTTACCTTTGGGAGTTCTCCTTAACCCATGAAAATCTTGCTTGGCTCAATCTTGAAGTTAACAGCCTCCCGTTTAACACCATCGACAGTGATCCACTTGCTAGGCAAAGAGAGTGGTCATCTCTTCTTGCTCCAAGGTAAGCTCCACGGGTTCACTTTGGTACAAGAGTGAAACATGATGCTGTTTGTAGAGGGGAGGGAACAACAACCTTTTGTAGATAAGGGATGTCCATTGTTGAAATCTTTGAGAGGTTTCTGGTATTTTCTTATTCTCTGAAACAGTGTAGAAAGAAACTTCCTCCACAACTTGATCAGCTACCGAAAGACAAAAATTTTATAATGATATGCCACAAAATATATCCCTAAATGATAATAAATTATGTTTTCCAATTTTCCCTATTGATTTTATTATTTTAAGTTATATTTCCTCTAATATTCAAAATATCTAATATAAAACTCTAAGAAAAATATTTCAAATGTGATATAGAAACTCAATTATGTATTTTTCAAATATTTATAAACGTTTATCTAATAAATTTTTATTTTTAAATTTGAATTATAAATATTTAGTTTTGAAATGATATATATTTTAGAAATTGTTATCAAGAAATTAAAAAAATAACAAAAAACGAAATAATCATAATTGTTTCGGTGTTTTTCAGATGTAGCAACAAGTTACCACCAACAATAGTCGTCTACTAATAACAGCAACATAACCATAATACTCGAGGTGGCTAAATTAATCTATCAAAATATATGAGAATTTTCGAGGAATATTTGGGCAATTTAGCACATTTTTCAAAAGAATTATCTAAACCATTGCTAATTATCTTCTTACAGTTTGCAGATTTTTACGTATAAAAACCAAGTTTACTCTCCATAATCAGACAATCGCTGATAGACGAATATAGTAAAAATTAGTTTGAACAAACATTTTATGCAAATGAAATGAAAAACTCCAAAAATTGTATGAATATTTATTTTGGAACTCTTGTATGACTTTTTTTTTATATGGTTAAACTTCATATTTACATGCAAAGTACGTTAATTTAATTATGCCATATCGAAAGATATAATTGAGGAAGTTTTAAAAAATTCTTGTTTTAGAGTGACTTTTTGTGAGACGGCTCAGTATTTTCGATTAATTATAATGTTTTCAAGATTTTAAAAGAAAAAAAAAATTAAGAAAAAGGTTAACTGTTAAGGGCTAAGGCCCATAGTAGGCCCAGTTTTATACGTATCTTTCTCGTCTCGTTGCATCGTCGTCTTCCTCAAATCAATCCCAGCAAAAATCAAATTAGAGAGTTTTCACCATGATCAGCATTCTCGCTCAGGTTTCTTCTTCTCGTTCTCCAGATTCCTTTATTTGTTTCTTCTAATAATTGATTTTGTTATATCCGTTGGTTTTAAACGATTCTTATACAGGAACGTCTTCTTGGTTTCACTCTTGGTAGCGCCTTGACTGGGTTCCTCGTTTACGAGCAGCGAAAGCTCATCCATGAATCTGTTTCTGATCCTAAATCTCAATCCGTCGATCAATCTCAGGTTATCTTTCCTATCTATTTGTCGCAAACGTTTACAAATCCCTAAATTTATCATTCAATTTAACCTTGAATTGATGAGGAATCTAGGGTTCCAATTTTGAAAACATTAAGGGGTTGATATTAGGATTTGGAGTTTGCCTTTTGATATATTAGGGGTTGTAAGGTTCTTAGATGAACTTATGGTGCTAGTAGCTTTGAGCCTTTGAGTTGAAATTTAGGATTGCTTTGTGTTCTCAGGTGAGAGATCGCATATTCGGGAAGAAGTATCGTATGGAATTTGCATCTCTGTGGAACAAAGCTGTGGATCAGACTTTTGAACCTGCCATTGAGTATCTTAGTTCTCGTAAATGGTAGAGATGGATAAAAGTTCTTTTGCTGATAATGTGAAACTTCTACAAGGCTCATGAATTCGATTGTTGTAGTGTTCTTGATACTACGAGTGTGAGATCTAGACAACTCAGTTGTTATGGCCTTTATCTTGAATACAGCACGATTCTTGTTTTGTCTATTTTCTTGAGGGTTGTTGTGTTTCTACTGAAAATGTTAACAAAGGTTATTATTGTTTTGGCTTAATGATTGAGATGCTGTGGCGTACCACTTGTTAGTTATTATATTATGCTAGATTTGATCTTTTATTGGCAGGTGATCAATATTTGATTATGCGGTAAACATTAGAATGCTCTGCTAGTAACCACTGCAGTGCAGTTGGAAATTGTTTGCTATATCATGTATCAAGTTTAAACAACAGGGTAAATGGTATTGGAATAAGTACATATCAGCACAGCAAATAGAAGTTCTGCGATTATCCCTTTACGATTATCCCTTTACAGCCACGGCGAGAGGGTTTCAACGAAAGGGTCTAAATTGGCATCCTAGTTTTTCCAGGTTGAGCGTGAAAGAAGCCAAATGCATGGACATTGTAGGTATTTCTACTTTCTCTGTTTCATTGGATTGGAGTAATAATGAAAGAATCGTAGAGGTTATAGGCTTATTGTTCAAGTTTGTTTCTTCTGTTCATTGGCTTGAATGGTAGTTGATGTTCTTTTTCCAGCCTAGTTCTTGTTTTGATTCTCTCTTTCTTCCCTGAAATTACTTAGGTTTGTTCTATTGGATCCGATGAGGCCAAAGTGGCCTGGCCACAGATATTGAACAGATGGCGAAAGCAGTTGCTGAATTCTACTTCTACTGACTAAACTTAAGTTGTTCAGGACTTCAGGTGATCACTTCTCCTCACTCTTTTCTTTTCAAAGTTAATCAGATACTGTGCAAACAGTTTCGTAGCTTTCCCGCGTTTCTTTGTTTGTGCGAATAAATTGGTGTAAATCGCTGCCCCCACCACAGAGGCCGTTTCTAGCAGAATTTAGCCAAACTGAACCGAGCGAACCTTACAAATCCAAACCAAGCCAGTGTCTATGTACAACCTCTACGTGTAGACTTGTTTAATTTATATCGATATTCTCAACTTACTCCAAATCGAAAACATCAATGTTTATTCCAAACTTGGTTTTGTTATTGTCTTGTTGATCTAAAATGTTGTGTTTTTTTAAGATTTATGGTAAAGATTATTCAAAACTTGTTTGAGAAAAACATGAGAATTTGTTCACGTTGTAAGGAACAAACTCAAACAAACCTAACAATATAGAAAACCCAACCGAAGTAAAACCAAACTGAACAAAACTAACCAAGACGTAAAAGCAAAGCTAAAAGAATTCTGGTTTGAGTTCTGAAAAAGTTTTATTAAAACCGAACCCAAACCGAATTGGAACAAAAACCAAAATGACTTGCCTACTAGCAGCACTCATGGTTGGAAAGATTTCGCGTCCCAAACAAACATTTTTAAACTAATAGAGTCGTGCTTAGCACAAACACAGGACTAAGTAGAGACGAAACGAGTAGTATTAAGAATTGGGCTGGGGCATTTTACGGTCGGATGAGCCATTGAGGGCAACTGGAGGTGCGTGTCGGTCTTCTGGGAGGTGTATGGCGTCTGCTGAATGGCGTGGGACAAGCTCGAGATTCTCACAGTTGCAAATCTCCACCATAAAGCCATCGGGGTCGTTGAAGAAGAGCTGGTCGATGGCTGCGTCTTTCTGGTCACCCACCGTCCTCTTGATGTACTTCAC
>NC_025691.1:7863269-7887848 GCF_000633955.1 Camelina sativa
GGTTTGTTCTATTGGATCCGATGAGGCCAAAGTGGCCTGGCCACAGATATTGAACAGATGGCGAAAGCAGTTGCTGAATTCTACTTCTACTGACTAAACTTAAGTTGTTCAGGACTTCAGGTGATCACTTCTCCTCACTCTTTTCTTTTCAAAGTTAATCAGATACTGTGCAAACAGTTTCGTAGCTTTCCCGCGTTTCTTTGTTTGTGCGAATAAATTGGTGTAAATCGCTGCCCCCACCACAGAGGCCGTTTCTAGCAGAATTTAGCCAAACTGAACCGAGCGAACCTTACAAATCCAAACCAAGCCAGTGTCTATGTACAACCTCTACGTGTAGACTTGTTTAATTTATATCGATATTCTCAACTTACTCCAAATCGAAAACATCAATGTTTATTCCAAACTTGGTTTTGTTATTGTCTTGTTGATCTAAAATGTTGTGTTTTTTTAAGATTTATGGTAAAGATTATTCAAAACTTGTTTGAGAAAAACATGAGAATTTGTTCACGTTGTAAGGAACAAACTCAAACAAACCTAACAATATAGAAAACCCAACCGAAGTAAAACCAAACTGAACAAAACTAACCAAGACGTAAAAGCAAAGCTAAAAGAATTCTGGTTTGAGTTCTGAAAAAGTTTTATTAAAACCGAACCCAAACCGAATTGGAACAAAAACCAAAATGACTTGCCTACTAGCAGCACTCATGGTTGGAAAGATTTCGCGTCCCAAACAAACATTTTTAAACTAATAGAGTCGTGCTTAGCACAAACACAGGACTAAGTAGAGACGAAACGAGTAGTATTAAGAATTGGGCTGGGGCATTTTACGGTCGGATGAGCCATTGAGGGCAACTGGAGGTGCGTGTCGGTCTTCTGGGAGGTGTATGGCGTCTGCTGAATGGCGTGGGACAAGCTCGAGATTCTCACAGTTGCAAATCTCCACCATAAAGCCATCGGGGTCGTTGAAGAAGAGCTGGTCGATGGCTGCATCTTTCTGGTCACCCACCGTCCTCTTGATGTACTTCACATTCACTTCCTTAAGCCTCTTTTCCAAAGCTTCCATGTCTTCGCACTGGAAAGAGATGTGGTTATCCATCGGGTCCAAATGGTCCGTGTTGGAAGGTAACTTGTCTTCGTCCTTCACTTGCACCAAGTGGATCCCTACACCATAGTTGAAGAGCCACGCACCGTCGAAGTCTAACGCCGCTGGACGCTCTATCTCCACGAACCCTAACACCTTCGTGTAGAACTCCAAAGACTTTTTAACGTCTTTGCAAAGCCTTGATACATGGTTCAACGCCATTAAAGGCGGCTTCGAGTTTGATACATCATCACCTTTCTTCTTCTTCTCCATAAGATTTCGACGAGACGCAGCTTTTTTTACTTCGTCTAGAAGAAAGTTGATAGTAGTACCTTAAAAACGGGAGCGGCGAGGACTAATTGAAGGACACGTGACGGACGCCTGAATAGGGAGCTTGCATGTATGAACACACATATCGCTCACGTGTCACTCTTCACACACCTTCGCATCATTTTTCTATTGGGCATATATGTTAGGTCCAAACCGTAGCAGAGGGACGATGTCTAGCGGCAACACTTATCTTATCTACCCACTCTATTACAAGTGTGGCTACAGAGCGGGTATTAGTATGTGAAGAAACGAGTTTTTTTTAATTTTGCTTTTGTGTTAATACTTAATACTAATCATCATTATAACTAAAACATAAAGTTAAGAATAAAAACACTGTTTTGTGACATTATAAGTGATTACGATACTTGCTTTTCACTTATTTGTTCAAATGAATCTTTGTATACTATTCATGATACGTTAACAAAATGTATTTATTACGTACGCATCGATATATCATCCACCTTTTACAATATACCTACGAACGTACAACCCTATATTTCTAAGTCATATTGCACGCACACAACTACATAACCAATTGCATAAAAGTTTGTACACAAGAAGGTAGACGTAAAAGCGATAATTTTGTCTTCAATAATGTTGTTTCCACAAATGGACAAAGTGTCAAAATTCATCCCTTTTTTTCTTTCAACAGTTAATTTTACAAAGTGTTTTCAATCCACACTTTTAAAATATAATTTCAAATTCTGATCTTCATGAAGTTTGGATTTATTTTGTTGAAACATCATATTTTACAAAGTTTCTATATATTTCCTAAAAATTATTCTAAAATTAACCATTAATATATAATTTACCTAAGTATGAAATGTTTCAACCGTTATAAGATATATATATAACCCGCATTACACCGCGAGACTAAATTTTTGTTTTAAAAAGTTAAATGTTATTGTTAGTAGACTTACTATATATATGGATAATGTTTTGTATTTATACAACCATTATACCTATATATTATGAGTGTACAATGATTATGTTTGAGTTTTACCGTTTTAAAATATATAAACTATATCATAGAGTTTATTAAGTATTAATTTCGTAGATATATATATTTGAATTTTGAGTTAATAGTATTTAAATTGTAAATTATATTGTTAAATTTAAATATGTCAGTAAAAGATAATTTGGGTTTGTAATTTTGTTTGTTTCATAAATAAATAATGTAACACTTTAATATATATATATTTTTCTTGTGCAATGAAAATAAAAGTGGTGACAATTTTTTTTCATAATAATTATACTTTGAAAATAAAACATAAAAAAACAGTCCTTTGAAAGAATGGAATAAAAACACTACATACTTTAAGACATATATTTTGTTTCTTTTTTTTTTGTATAAAATGGAATTAATATGATTGCAAGGATGATAACGCTGTTTCAAATATTTGAAAACCAAATCCTTCTTCACTGAAGAATGAATTTTTGTACCCTGAAATGAATAATGAAAAAGTATATTAGTAGTCGGAATTAATAGGCAAAACTTCACCATTTGTAAAAATAGATAAAAAGCGATCTAACTACATCATCAGACAAAATTATCTCGAGAGTTTCACCAGTAGCTTGCATGTACAGACAGCCACGAATGGAGGATCTTCACTTGAACCCTCCAAAGACAAAAATAACAATCATTGTGAAGAGAACGAAGGTGATTTTAATGGGTTTAACTTCTAAGTAAGCTTTTGTGTTTTTTTTGTTGGTGATGCTAATTGGTGTGTAGGCGTAGAGTATTTATAAGATAATCCTTATAATCATTCGATGCCAAAAATCCCGGCTTTAGCAACTAATTAGGTATATAATCTTTCTAATCACTTTGGCCAAAAAAATTATTTTAAGGAATATTCGACTATTTGGCATTTATCATTGTTTATATATTTCGATTTTGACATATCAGATGGAAATATCTTCGTAATTGAATGTGGTGATTGGTGAGTAATTAGATGGAAGGAGATATCTTGTAAAATCTGTTTTGGAAATATATTAAATCTAATCAATTAGTTTGTTTTTCTAAAAATCATTTTGTAAAAGAGAAAGAAAAGCCGAGATCTCGGCTAGGAGATCTTACACTCGATAATTAATTATGTGAATATAGAGTTAATGTACAAATTTCTGTTAAAGGTAAATTTTGGTTGTTAAACATTTTAGATTAAATATTAAATATGAAATATTAAACACAATGGCATTTCTTGTAAATAAGTTCCAACTTCAGGATTTATTTCATAAATGTCTCCAAAAAAAAATATATATATATATATATATATATATATATGTGTGTGATTCTAGATGACACTAAACTAGACTAGAGTTGACAAAAAAAACTAAATTAGTTTGTTTAGTTTTCTATTAATATGTTTAATATATTTTTTTATAGGTTAATCTAGATTAACATTTTTGAAGTACATTTTGGTTTATGCCCTTTAATTGTTAATTAATTTTTTTTTACAACATTAACCCCTAAAACAATTCTATAAATAACATTGAAGAGAAACTCAAATACTAAACTTTCTTAAATTGACCAACATTTGTTACATTTATTGCCATAAAATCTTAACAACATCTATACATTTCGATTTTTCCAAAAACAACTCTACCCATTAAAGTTTTAACTCATTAAATCTCCAAAACTATTTGTATGGATGCTAGAATCTCTCAAATTTAAATGATATACAACAGATTTTCTATAACAAAATATTACAATATCCATAATTATATTAACATTAATAAATTTCCTAAACCGAAAATCCAATTATAAAATATCACATTAAACATGTTGAAAACCCCCATATAATTTGGTTTTTTTTTTTTGAGGAATTACCAAAAAAATTAAAATTCTATTAATTATCATAAACTATATATATTGACATGGAAAAATTATAAACTATATAAGTATGCTAATTTGGTAAAACAATTAACATAATTAAACTTGATAAACAAACTTATTTTGATTATTTTTTACGCAAAAATTTATTTTGATTTTGGTGAGACGGGTTGGCATTAATCCTATATAGGGAGTTAAGTGGAATTGTTTTTTTTTTAAAACACTTTTAGATGTTTACCAGGAGATAAATGTATTACTAGACTATACATATACCACACGGGTTAAGACCTTGAAAACACTACAAAAATCCTATACTTTGAATACTTATATCAAATATCTGTAAAATTTTATATTTTTTAAATTAATTAAACAATAATAAAATAACAAATAAATACAATATAAATTTTAAATTTTTAAAATTAAAAATATTGTCCCGTTGGTGTACTGCGGGTTAAATCCTAGTATGGTCAATTAAAGAATTGAGAGCCTATATAGTATTCTACTATTAGATCTGATAATGGTAATGCAATAAACATGGTTATGGCTAGGGAGGGTCATTTGGACTAGTATAAGTATAATAAAAATGAGGGCCTTTTCAATCTAGTTTTTTTTTTTCTTCATTTGGTTCTGAAACGATACAAAATATTGAAAATGGTATTTAAAAAAGTCTTAAGACATAATAATCCCCTTCTTTTTCTCAAGAAAATCGTCAACCAAACTTTTGTACTCGAGGTTTCTAACCAAACTCTTTCTATAGATGTAATCGGATTCAAATCTATAACATAGACTAGAGTTACACACTTTAACCAATACGCTAAACCAAACTTTTAACTAAAGTGGGTTTCCAAAAGTTTGATATATTTTGGGAGTCTGAGGCTAAAAGCCACAAATTTAACCCTTCAAACACGGCCCTGATGGTAAACAGTAAAAATACTCTGCTATTAACCACTGCAGATGGATATTTAGATACAAGCTTCTAGTAAAGGGAAAGCAAAAGCACACATTAAAACTCAAAGTCTAGCTATATGCCCTATCATGGTTCACATCATCACAGCAAACGCAAGTCCAAAGATGATCCCAACCACACCACCAGCTCCTATTCCGCTTTTAGAACCAACTGACATTGATGCTACCTCGCTTTCTTGTGCTTTAGCTGAAGCTCCTTGAACCTTTGCAGCCACGGGGAGAGGCGAGCAGCCGGATTCTGCGCAAGGGTCAAAAGTGGCATCAGTGTTTTTTGGCTGCGCGTGAAAGAAGTCAAATGCAGAAGGTGAAAATGCCACTGGAGTCTCGTAAGCCAATCCGTGAGGAGCTCGGTCTTGCGCTAAGGCGAAGTTTGTGAAGATTAGAGAAGAAAAGAAGAAGAGGAGGCAAGTTTTTGAAGTCATTTCTCTAAGTCAGCTTGCGTTGGTTTCTTGAAAGTTGTAAGTTTGAGCAGGTGGTGGAGCTAGTGTAGTGTGTTTTGTTGAGACTTTGAGGAGAAGGTTGGTAGCTAATTTATAAGGTGATGTGAAATAAAGTGGTTGTTGTTGCTTGGGATTAATTAAAAATCGGGTGGTGAAAAAGATAAAAAGACATTTACAGATGGGAACAATATGATTTCTCATGATTTCTCTACCTTTTCCCAACATATATTTTTCCTTTTTTCTGCTTCTATGGTCCTGGAATCTTTTTGGCTCACTGAAACCCCAAAGGTCTTCAGATTTTGCTAAACCAATTTTGGTTTTGACGAGCTTGAAAACTAGTGGTGGACAAAAAACATCAAAATAAATTTATCTATCCGAACTTATTAAGTAATTTAAACATCTGTGATATAATTCAAATTAACTTTAATCCAAAACTTGAACCGAACTCTTGGACCTTCCCTATCGGGGGTTCATAGGGGTTCATAGATAGAGTTCTTAAAGTTTTGGTTCCAAAAAATTAATCAGAAATGAAAATAAACTGTAAGATCTCCCCTTATATAAGAGACTCAAAGTTGGTTTAAGGGGCGCTACGTGTGAGCGTTTTGTTGGATGAGAGAAAAATATGAAAGAAGAATTTTTTTTTGCATAATCGATTTTTTCATTTTTCCTTTCTCTCTCTCTCTCTTTCTCTATCGAGAGAGATGCGATTTAAACCGACTCGAAGAATTTGGGATCAGAAGAAGAATTTGGAATCAGAAGCTTGAAGGTTTTGAATCGGAGAACTTGGAATCAGAGGAAGGGATGAAGCAGGGAGTGGAGAGAAAGAAATAAGTAGCGAAGGCGATTTGGAAGCAATCGCGAAAGAAAGAATCGACTAATAGTTGGAGATGGATGCGGTTTGAATTTGGAGTCGATTAAATCGGAAGAGAGATTGATTCAATTCGAATTAGAAAGGTAAGTTTCTTAGTACAATTGTTTGAAATCGGAAATTGTTTTATGATTAGGGTTCTTTGATTTTGGATCGGAAATGAGGGTTATTTGAAGTTTGTTGGAAAATTAGGGGTTTTGTTGTGCATGTGTCCCAAATAGATCATTTTATTTGATATTGTTAGTGGCGAATACCAAATCTCGCTGAAGGTCACATTCTCACATTAGGTTCTTCGTCTTAGCATTATTTGGAAGAATTAGTAACTCTGGAAGACAAATAGATAAAAGAATTTAGAGAAGTTATCATAGTGTGTTGATGCTTGGTGCATCTAATAAGTCTCTTGTTGTTCCTTATAATTTTGTTTCCGGTTAATTATTATCCATTGTCACTATCAATTTGATCTCTGGACTCTATTTTATTACCTCTTATTAGGAAGAAAGGCTGAGAAACATTAAGCGAAGAATAGAAATAAAAGGGTGAGAAACATTAAGCGAAGAATAGAAATCCCATTTGATGGATGTCGAATGGAGCATAAGGTAAGTGTGTTCTCATGGACTCTCTCTCTTTGTTTGCTTGATTCTGTATATGTGAATTCCGTATATGCAATGTATATGGTGATGCCATCTATAGTTCACATCTACACATATTTGAGTTATGTCATGCCCCTAATTCATAAAAAATGAATTTATACATAGTGGGATTATTATCTCTTCTGACTCGCTATGATTCTAACAAGATTAAATGTTTCGTTATGACAGGATGGAACAAGAGCCGAATGAGAATATCCTTTTGCGGTGGCTGGCATCAATTTCTCATTCATGTTGGCACAATCAGGTAAAAGAAAAGTTCAAGATGAATATGTTTAGGGTATTTTAGTTAAGTAGTCATACTTGTTTTCCATTGTAACTCTTTTCTTTTCTTTTTATTCATTCTTTAACAGCAAAAATAATTCAAGATGAGTCGAGTGTGTGATTGAAGCTACCTCTTAGGCCATCAGTGAAGGTAATTTACTATCCTTCTCTTTTTTAATTTATTTGGTGTTAGTTTAGGTATGAGTCCATTGAGTGATTGATGTCATTGCTTTTGTTTGGTGGTTGATGTCATTAATACGTTTGATGTGGGTTACTTTGTGTTAAATGTGTTATTAGTTGCTGGTTTGTGTTAGGTAAACACTTAATTGCTTTAACACAACTGATTCCTTTTATTTAACACAACTCATTCCTTTTCATAGTAAAAACACATAACCCTTTAGCAAATCTCTTAACAAAACCCTTTAACAAAACCTGTTGCTTTTCTTTAACACAACCGATTCATTTCCTTTTAACACACACACTTGTTCTTGATCACGGATATGGATTCAAATGACTCCATGAATCCATATCATCCCTCCTCTAGCTATATGAACCTGTTGCACAGTCAACTTGATAACCAAAACCTTGAATACACTCATCTTGATAGTCCAATTTCTGAAATTCCATCTGAACCTCCATCCCCTCAAGAAAATCGCAAGTCAAGAAAAGCATGGTTACCAACAGATGATATCATGTTGGTAAGCGCTTGGCTCAATACTAGCAAGGATCCGGTCACTTCCAATGAGCAAAGACGTGGAGCCTTTTGGGGGAAGATAACCGATTAATTTCACTCCTGTCTGGATTCTGTTGGTCGACCCAAGAGAGAGGCGAGTCAATGTAAGCAGAGGTGGGGGAGGATAAGCGACTTGGTGTGCAAGTTTGTTGGCTGTTACGAGGCTGCGACTAGGGAGAAGTCTAGTGGACAGAATGAAGATGATGTGATTTTGTTAGCACATCAGATTTACTTTAATGATCATGGACAGAAGTTTACCCTTGAGCATGCATGGCTTCACTTAAGATACGATAAAAAATGGTGTGCCTCCATCAGTAAAGGTAATGGAGTGAAAAGGGGAAGAGTGAATATTGATGGGTCTGAACAGGATGCACACCAACCGATTGATGTGGATGAATCATTGCCCCGTCCTCCTGGTGTTAAGGCTGCCAAGGAGAAGTCCAAAAAATCCTCTAACACCCAACCGATTGATGTGGAGGAAGATGGGAAAGCTTACTTGGAGTTTCAGTTGGAGCGTGTGTCGAGGATGTATGAGATGAAGCAGAAGGATTTCGAGTTGAAAGAGAGGGAGTTTGCTATGAAGAAGGAGTATATCAAGCATGTGATGCTTGATAATCTGACTGCTAAAAAGGATTCACTAACTGAATCAGAAAAAGCTCTTAAGGATAAGCTAATTGATGACATGATGTCATCTTGATGAATTGTCAAAAGATGTTTCCTTGTGTTTTTTGTTATAACTATGTTATTAATCAGTTTGTTTGTGTTTATGTATTTGTTATAACTATGTTTTAATCAGTTTGTTTATGTTTGTGTATTTGGAATGATTATAAATCGGGTCAGTTATGATACATGGGATGCATAAACAATCAGTTTGTTTATGTTTGTGTACTTGGATGTATTTGTTATTAATCAGTTTGTTTATGATACATGGGATGCTTTATTAATCGGTTATGTTTTTGTACTTTGGATGTATTATTAATCAGTTTGTTATGTTAATGCAGGTCAACAAGAGGAAGCCGTGTTTGTACAGGATGAACCAAAATTCACACCAGAACCCGTGACACCAAAAGAAGCCGTGTTTGTACAAGTAGACACCAATTTTTTTGGTGACACCCAAAGCAACTCCAGCCCCGTGACACCAATTTTTTTGTATTGTAGTACTCTACCACATGTTTGTCTACCATTTTAGACCACATATGTATCCAATGTTTGTGTACCACAAAATTGTATTCTTACTTTGACAACACAATTTCTTATATAATGGCAGAAGCAAGCACAAAAAAATATTCACACCAAACACTACTCCTTCTCAATATTCACACCAAACACCAAAATATAAAACACCTTTCCTTTCTTTACAAATTCTCTTCAAATGGCTTCTTCTTCCCACAATGATGTTGATGACATAATTGATGAATGTTATAATCAAACATGTGATCAAATCAGCAACCAAGTTTGACAAAATCTTATGGCTCCACCAGTTCAACAAAAACGACCAGCTAAACCAAGAAAAAAGCGAGTTTACATTGAAAGAAATCGAGAAGTCGGTCATGAGCACTTGTGGAATGATTATTTCAGTGAGAATGCAACATACACTCCCCAAATTTTCCGACACCGTTTTAGAATGAACAAGGCATTATTCATTCGTATTGTTGAACGACTCGCAAATGAAGTACCATATTTTCAACAAAGAAGAGATGCTACCGGAAGGTTGGGTCTGTCTACATTGCAAAAGTGTACAGCAGCAATTCGTATGATGGCATATGGTTCTGCAGCTGATGCGTTTGACGAATACCTCCGACTACCCGATTTATAATCATTCCATATGGTTCTTGGACAATTTTACAGATTCAATCGTAAATTTATTTGGAGATGAGTACTTGAGAAGACCCACACCAGCAGATCTTCAGAGACTACTCGACATTGGCGAGTATCGCGGATTTCCCGGCATGATAGGAAGCATCGATTGTATGCATTGGGACTGGAAGAATTGTCCCACCGCATGGAAAGGTCAATACACTCGTGGATCTGGAAAGCCCACAATCATTTTAGAGGCGGTGGCTTCGTATGATCTCTGGATCTGGCATGCTTTCTTTGGACTACCAAGTACATTAAACGATATCAATGTTCTTGATCGATCTCCAGTCTTTGATGATATTTTGCATGGTCGAGCTCCTAAAGTTAAATATAGTATCAACGGACATGAGTATAACTTGGCTTACTATCTGACGGATGGTATTTATCCAAAATGGTCTACTTTTATCCAATTTATTCCACTGCCACAAACTCCAAAAGCCTCTTTATTTGCAAGACAACAAGAAGCTGTGCGTAAAGATGTAGAGCGTGCTTTTGGAGTTTTGCAGGCTCGATTTGCCATAGTCAAAAAACCCGGCTCTTATTTGGGATAAGGTAAAAATTGGGAAAATAATGAGAGCGTGTATCATACTGCACAATATGATAGTAGAGGACAAACGAGATGGGTACACTCTGTTTGATGAAACTGAATTCGCACAATTGGAGTCAAATAGAGCTTCAGAAGTTGACTACACGCTTCCAACAACCAGGCCTTCATGTGTCTCTACTATGCTCAAACTTCGAAAGGATGTTCGTGATCGAGAAAAAAATAAATGCTTGCAAGATGATTTGGTTGAGAATATTTGGGCAAAATTTGGAGCAAATCAGTATTAGAATTAGTTATTCTCTCCATTTATGAATTGCACTTCTATTGTAATATGTATTAATGTTTTGATTATGTTTTGTATGTTTGAAAATTAATTAAAATGTAATATTTTCTTATTTTATAAAATCTTAAATATTTACACATTTATACCACTTCTATTCTATTTAAAATTTTTAAATTTAAAAAATTAATATTTTAAAAAATAAGAGACCCAAAATTAGAACCTACCGATAATTGATAAAATTTTAACTAAGAGATCATGGATTCTTATATTCAAAATCAAACAAAATTAATTCATAAAAAAATTAAAACCCCTCCCTAAGAACTTACCGATATTGTTGCTCTTAAGTCTCTAACCCAAACCAAACCAAGCCACAAAACAATCGGAAATAAAATTTTGTTATTATTTGATGTTATTTTCCAGATCCAAAAAAAAACAAATGCCACAAAGACTGGTTTTACGAAGGTTTGCTGAGTTATACTTCGCCTAAATATTTGCAAATTAGTAAATATGAGTAGATCTGGTCCCATAATACTTAATCACTACCTTTAGTTGTTACTTGTTAATTACCATCCTAAAACTATTAAGGCATAATTAGGACGTAGTAGATGAGAAGTAGGAACCATCATTAAACTTTAGCATCCTATAATTAAATTCAAGTTCGTCTTCCCTTAAAGGATCAGCAACAATAGATATATATAACTTTTAATATTCAAACAGAGTTATATGTGAGTGAGTGTAATAATAACACACCTGCATTGAAACACAACATCGATCTCTAATCTATTAATGGCACAAGAGGGGTCAGGCATGCATCTCTTCCCTTCACGCTTTCTATTTTTGATTGTGAGTTTGATGCACGAGATTGAATCTTGTATCTTACGTTTTATTTCATTAGGTATGTTAAGAATATTGGTTTAATTATATTAAGGACAGTACTTAAGTTCACCCCTAGGGGTGAATCTTTTCGTTCACCCTTTACAAAATAAGTAAATAAAATCTGTATACGTTATTATAAAATTAGAAACTTAAACCGCTTTTTTATAAACTCAAACTGATATATAATTTCGTTTTAATTGTAAAATATAAACCTTAATCATCTCATTTGTAAACCCAAACCGACATATAATTCAGTTCTAATTGTAAAATCTAAACCCTAACCATCTCATTTGTAAACCCAAACCGACATATAATTCCGTTCTAATTGTAAAATCTAAACTCTAACCATCTCATTTGTAAATCCAAATCGACATATAATTTTGTTCTAATTGTAAAATTTAAACCATAACCACCTCATTGTAAACCCAAACTGATATATAATTTCGTTTTAATTATAAAATCTAAACCTTAATTCTCATTTGTAAACCCTAACCAATATATAACATCGTTTAATTGTAAAATTTAAACAAGCGAATATTTAACTTTCTTTAAATAAAAGTATACAGAATTTGTTTTTTTTAATTTGTTTTACTTTTAATTTAATTTTAATTTATTTTTAAATAAAATATTAGATATAACATTCTGATTGGTTGAAAAGGGGTGTGAATACAAAAGTTCACCCTTACGGGTGAACCTAAATATTTTTCTCATATTAATATTGTTTGTTATGCGTTTTTATGAAATAATCACCCTAAAAAAGGTCTCAGATTCTCATTTGTATCCTCCTGATTGGGAATATATTACTATGCACATAATGCACTGATTACATATCATGTTGTTGTTGTTGTTTTAATATTGTCAACTTTAATAATTTATATTAAACTCTAAATTGGGAAACCAAACCTCGGAGACAAAGTTGCTGGAATTTTTTAGAGCAAGTAAACATTGCCACCTCTGCATATCCTTAAACATATGAGTTCAAACTCCACATTTTCACTATATTGAGATTTTGCAAAACAATTCGACATTATCAGAAGAATTGGCATTTACCATGTATAAATTTGTAACAAAAATACAATTGGGTTCCGTTTTCATTAGCCGCGTCATCAGTTTCATATAGTATTTGTTTCTTTTAAATATTGTATTGATTCATTTTTACGTCCATCAACCTGAGTGTATAGATTAGGGACTATTGATTAATTGATAACCTCTTCTAATTTTTATTAATTGTTTCATGCAGTTTCATGTGTGAAAAGATAGTTTGAGGGGTTGTTATAACTATTAAGGGTTTTGATTGGTTTCACATGTACCACCATAAGGTCCATAACGTGACTTTTCTCTTCAGCTTTCACTGTTCACACTTCACAGGATTTGTTCTCTCGTCCGTTAAAAGACATCTAAGATTGAATTTGAAGTTTCCCATTACTCACGTGAGAGCTCGCGTGATTTTTGTTCAAATCAAAACACTAGCAGAAGTTTTTTAATTAATTCATAGGCCAATATAGCGATGTGGTTTTGAAGACGATAGGTTGGTTGAATTTGTTTAAATTTAACATTTAACAATGTTTAGTGAATAAGATTCAATTGAAGGTAATGGTTTAGAAAATTCACCAAGCTAAAATCCTAACGTAAACAAAAATAAGATAACTCATTCATGTGGAAAAGAAGACGAAACATGGGCTTTCTCCTAGCCCTCGCCTCCGTTTGCTTTCTGTCCATGTAGCCATAGTTAGTGGCAGGGCCGGTCCAAACGGTTTCGAAGGCTTTAAGCGAACTGTAAAACATTATTTTCATATATGACATCAAAATTTTGTTTACATTTAAGTAATATCATGTATGAAAAAGAAAAAAAATTACAGACCAATATGATTTTAATCACATAAAATAGAAATATTAATTACCAAATTTATATAAAAAAGTGTGATTGTTGGAATTGAGGAATGATAATTTGACAGAGAAAATTGATATACTTATTAGTAAAATGATGATCATTTGACTGGAAAAAAATTTAGCTTAATACTTGGAATTTCAAGAAATTAGGATAATAAATAAAATAAATTAGAAATTTTTTAAAGTCAGGATGAAAGGTACTTGCAGAAAAATCGGTACAATAAAACTTTTATGTTGTCGTAAACGAAATATTTATATTAGATGATGATTTTTTAAATTAGAAGCACTTGTAGAAAAATCAATACAATAAAACTTTTAAGAGTTTCTGCAGCAATAACACCTCAGTTTTGGAGTGTTTTAAGAGTGATACATCATTAAAATCGTCATATAATATAAACATTTCATTTACGACAACTCATATTTTTCAACCAATAATAATAATTTTTTGTTCTACATCAGTGTTTATGGATTTTAAGAAACTGAAACATCATTTAAATGATATAAGTTATAACCAATCAAATTATAAGAAATAATAAATATCATATCAATATTTTCTACAAAACAAATGTTAAAAATTATACCTTAAATTTAAACTAGATTAAAAAATTATTTACAATTTTTAAAAATATAATAATATTAACCTAGTATAATAATCATTGTATGTCATATCATTGCATAATACTCCTCTGTCCCAGTATATAAAATCTTTTAGACTTTTCTATTTGTTATATTTTTAAAGTTTTTTCAAGTTTCTATGCACTTTTTAACATTAACATAATATTTTTGACTATTTAAATTATACATGCTTTGGTTGAATTTTGTTAATAATAAAACATTTATTGTTTCTTAATCTTTGTGTTTATACCTTATACTTTTTAGCCAAAAACTCTTAATAATATAACAGAGAGAGTAACTATTTAAAATAATTAAAATGATCTCGAATTTGGGTCAAACTAGATCCTTTTAATTCGGAATTTAAGGTGGGTGATAGCTTAAATTAGATTTTTAAAAAATATTTAAAGACATCTAACTTATATAGATATAACTTACTTCCTTCTTGCTTTTCAATTTCAAAAAAAGAAATCAATTTTATCATCTAGGATGAGCAAACACAATCAACTCTCATTCACAATTCTGATTATCTTCACCATTCTTGTGATAGGTTTATACTTACATTTAGAAAAAAATTAATCTATTATATATAATAATTGTTTGAGAAAAAATTAATTTGTCATAATCCAGTTGACAGACAAAAGAGTTTTACTTAACATTATTCTTTAAAATACCAATTCGCTTATGCTATATGCTCTATGAATATGTGTCAAACCTTCTTCTGTTCAAAACATAATTCCATAATATAAGGTTTGGCTCCTTTTAGGCCAAATTCATACCATGGCTAGACCTATATACCACATTGATACCTAAATATTTTGTTTTGAAATTCTCTGCTTTATAAAGTCTTATTATATTATTGAGAATTATTGTGACATGAACTGATCTCACAACATATTATTTATTTTTCTTCAATAATTGTTCTCTTTTTGTAATATGGTAAACAACTATTTTAAGATAGATATTTCATAAATTCTGATGTTATGTAGTTTTTGATGTAAATTTATATAATTTAAAAAAAAAACATTTCTGCATATAAACTAGAAGTTAATAACTTATACCGTCCCTACAGGCCCGGCTCAAATATTTTCTGGACTCTGAACTAAAAAAATTTTGGACCCTATTTCTCATGTTAAAAAAAAAAAAAAAAAAATGGACCCTAAAATCAAAAGAAAAAACCCAAAAATTAAATGGATCCTATGCATTTGCACCCCCAGCATATGCATAGAGCCGGGCCTGCGTCCCTACGATACTTTTTCAACACAGATCTTTTTATGGATACAAAACAAAACTTTTGGATATATATATCCTCTTAAATACTGAAATTAAGATATAACGTTTGAAACAATATTGTTGTTATTGTAGGAGTGGTGGGAGACGTGAGCCAAGGAAGAAAACGTCAGTGTCACAAGACCTATCCGTTCCAGAATTGTGTAACCAGTAAGTGCATAGATATGTGTATAAAGAAGTATAAGAAGGCGGGCGCTATTTGCACAAGATCGAATGAATCAGTTCAAGGAGTAAATCAGTGTAGATGTCTTTTTCATTGCCGCTCTTAAATTATTTTCATATTACAATAAATTCTGAAGTAATTCCTAATCAATTAGAGCCATGTAATAAAAGTAACTTAACTTGTTGTGCCTTCTAGCTTAAACATTTATATTATGTTCACTATATATAAATAGTTTCCAATACTGGTAAAAGGCGTTACGAAAATGCGCTCTCCAATAATCAATTAACTTAGATGATGCAAATTATTTCTTCGAATTGACATGTCTCCCTATTGATTTAAGATTTCTATAGATCATTTATGAGTGTTGCTTTTGAAAAAAAGAGAAATTTTGAAAATTCTATATAGACCTAAACGGGCTAGTACTCAAACGAGTTGGGCCTATTGCAATAGTCAGAAGCATTAATACACGCATTTGATTAACATGTGCTCTCTTTTTTCTTCACGTAGAGAGCTACTACGCACACCCTTGCCGTTACCCCGACGAATTATTTTGTCTTTTATTTTTTTTTTTTTTCCAAAAAGTTCCTTTTATAAATCAAACCATATCTTCATCCATACATGGAGATGGAGAGACCATTTTGGAGATTCAAAGTTATTACAGCAAAGACAAGTAACTTTAGAAAACAACAGAAACACGATAATTATTTTGTCTTTAGTAAAGAGTTATCGAAGAATGCGAAAGGCTTTTGTAATTCGCAAAACCAGATAACGACGTCGTTCTCCACCAATTAGGTTGAAGCAATCACGTGCCCATCACACGCCATGAGTCGTACACGAAAGCTCATCTCTCCACGTGGATCACGATGATGGTATCGCCACGTGTCCTTTTGGACCGCTTTTAGAATTTGTCTTGTTTTGTCTATTTTGTCAGGTTTCGGATAAGTGAACCTGAAAACACCTCCCATCTCATCGTACAATACATTGTCCTGTCTTTTGGATTTTCAATTCTGCTGTGATGAAATTACAGTTTCATCCATGTTTACTTTACGGATTAGTGATGTGTATTCGTGAATTAGTGTCATGGTCAATTTCTCAACACGCGTAAACGTATTCTTTGTTTTCTCAATCCCTCCCTCCAAGCAATTTCAATAGTTTTTTATTTTATTATATTGTGTGGTGTGAATGTTTAATGATTTTCTTTCGATGGAAAGCTCTATACAATTTATAATGTGAACAAAAAAAAACTAACTGAGAAATGGGAACCCTAAACTAATTTAGACAATGAAATGCTTTAAGATGATTTAAATAATTGATTAGTATTACAGAAAGTTGTCGTTATTGTTGTAAAATCTAATTGATATAATATGGCCGTAGTTTTCTTTTAAATATATTTTTCAATATGATGCTTTATAATTTATAAATTATAATTTAAATTACAAACTGATTTGTACACTCCAACATTTGCAACCATTGGAATCATAAAACTATAAAATTAAGAAAGATATAAAGAAAATAATATTATTATAGATTAAATTAAACAAGAAAATCGGTACATTATCTAAATTTCATAATTAGAAATCTTAAATATTCAAACTATAAGATACATGAAATCATGTTAATTTGCCTAAAAATATTGTTTAAAGTCGTGTTAATTTGTCTAAAAGTATTGTTTGATATGATCTTAACGAGTCTGCAAAGGATTCCGGTATATATATTTAGTCTTAAAAGGAAATAATTTAAAACTTATTAAGCTGATCAATACTAATGAAAATCATCATAGACTAGGTATTAAATCTTATATACAATATCCAATATTGGATGATGAAATTACGATATCTTTTTGTTGGAAATGTCCTAAACCTCAATCTTTAGATGAAACTAATCTATCGTCCCTACAATATTTTAAAGAAAATGCTAATAAACTCTTTTCTATTATACAATTAGAATTAACACATGATTCAAATATTCACGATATTATTACAAAGAAAACAAAAATCTAATTACCCTCAAGTAAAAAAAACAAAAAAAAATTATAGGTCCTCGTGTATGACTTTGACAGTCATCGTTTCGTTTAGATAAAAACTGCAAACAAAAATGTTTTAAACTTCCACGAAAGTTCCAAGGGTATATCAGTAATTTTGTAGAAAACTGTGAGTCCATCAAGAAAATAAAATTAACACGAAGGAGGTTCAAGTCTATCCATTGACCTTTACACCAAAGCCCAGTCCTGTATTTATATATATAAAGCAACCAAAGCCGAAAGAGAAAGAATCTTAAAAACTTTTTAACTAAACCCAAAAAAATAAAAAAAGGTAAGTTCATTTCTTCTTCTTCTTCTTCTGTTTCTTGAAATGGCGACGAGTAAGTGCTACTATCAACGGCCAAGCCACCGTTTCTTCACCACCGACCAACACGTGACCGCAGCTTCAGACTTCGAGCTAGACGAATGGGATCTTTACAACACCGGTTCTGATTCAGCTCCCAGTTTCAGCTTCAGTGATCTTACGATCACTTCCGGTCGAACAGGAACTAACCGGAAAGATTCGGTTTCTGGTACAGCTGCGTCTTCGTTACCGGTCAACGTACCGGACTGGTCTAAGATTCTTGGGGAAGAGAGTCAAAGACAGAGTCAGGTTTCGAATGAGGAAGAAGAAGAAGAAGTGGAGGGAGGTGCACGGCGTGTTCCGCCGCATGAATTGCTAGCGAACCGGAGGATGGCTTCGTTCTCGGTTCATGAAGGTGCTGGGAGGACTTTGAAAGGAAGAGATCTGAGTAGGGTGCGGAATACTATTTTTAAAATTAGAGGGATCGAAGATTAAATTTATCTTTTAAAAAATTGGGAGGTTGGTTACATATAGAAAACATGAGGGACTAAAATTCGAAACATTTGTAAGAGCTATTTGGATTTATTTCGTTTTTTTTTTTACTTAAGAAGATTGTATTGAAATTTTGAGACAACAAATATGAAATTTGACTTGGTATTTCTTATATAATTTTTTTTACTTCTTCGTCAACTTATTTTTATTTTTATAGTCGTTAATTAGATTCTTCTCTCCCCCTTGGTTTATTATTTATGATGAAGAACAATATTATCGTCAACGAGAGGCAATTTACAATGACTATGATTGTTATTATTTATTGAGTGGGTTAACGAAGGATTAATAATAATTATTAGTTAATCATGTGGCTGCGGATTTGGGATTATTTGACAAATGGAGACATGGTGCGTTGTCTTTTTAATCATACAGTTCTTGGTCGGCATATGTTTCCTCTCTCTTTTATTTCTTATCAGCTAATCCAATTATTCGTAATTGTGTATATAGTATAAACACAAATCTGGTTGGTTCATTCTGGTAAATCAATATAAGAATTCGTGTGTGTATAATATTACCATATACTATATTACTACCACCTTAATTAATACCTTATGAGTAATGAAATGTTTTTCTTTAACTTTTTTCGCGTATATATTTTGTTAGGTGGAAAAAACTAATCCCTTAAATTTTTATTATATTTACGAGTAAATGAAGTAGACCAGACGATAATAATATTGGATAAATGTCTTGGATCGAGTACGCACAACATAATGTTAGGCGTTTTATGTGGATAGATCACTTGTTTGGATAAGATCGATCTGGATAACCAACTAATTAGTTACACATATTACTATAGCTTTAACGTTTCATTGACGTAACAATTACTCCATTAGGTAGATGTTCTTATTATATTTAAAACCTAGATCTTGTAATTTAAAATAACTATATATATTTACCCCCAAAAAAAAGTATTTGCTACAGTGTAAGTTATTTGCTTTTATTGTAACTAATTAAAATAGTATGTCAAATAGAAAACACAAATTTTACATTTTACAATTATATTATTTTTTGTCCAAAAAATCACTTTATATTATTTCATTACATGTTTGTAAAGTACAAATGCAAATGAAAAACATTTCGGCTATTTATTTGAGGTTTACAGTTAAGAAGTGAATTTCGATTAAAACTTTTAAAATTTTTGAGTTCATTTGAAAGAAATATATACATATATGTAATATATAATATATAAAAAAATGTTCTTACGGTATCCATATTCTTATAATATTTATTATTTTGGTTCAAGGGTTTTATTCTTATAATATCAACAAAAAGGAATATCTAAAAACAATACAAAATCCATGTTATACGTTTTAACTTGTAACACTTGTTCTATTAATGTTTTGATTGATATTGTGCAAGTTACCAAGTATTAACATTCATTTAACACATGGCACATGGCAGAGTACTATACAAGTAAAATATACAGTTAAAGCCAATGTCAAAAACGTGAACGATGTTCTCGCAGTTTCAAGCCATGTATAAGGAGATCATAAAATGAATGATTTGTGACAATCTAGTAAATATACCGATAATGGCTTCTTATAAATGTTTGAAACTTTCATTGAAAATAATCTCTGTGTTCAGATATTTTAGGTCTATATATTAAAAAAAAAAATGGATCATTTACTAGTTTTGGAATTAAAATTGTTCATATACAGTAGAATTTTAATATATAACTCGCAAGCTCATTCTTCGACATTTTCGGAAGATGACTACACCACGAGCGATGACAAAATCACTTTGGAGTACCGATGTGATGTCCTACCGGAGATTGGCTTACGCACGCTCTAACTAGTTCAAGTTTTGAAAAGTTTAAAGAAGAGTGACGACAACCACATGCTACATGCATGGGATGATATGCTATTGTTCTAAGATATAAGTGTTAGGTTATGGCTTAAGACTTAAGAGTATATATATAAAAGTTGTTAGTTGTTATTGATTTGCCTGGACCCGGATTTGTTATCAATTGATTCATATTCATTATGAGATACTTATAAAATATTTACAAACTATAACTCAGCTTGATTGAGAAATTATATCAATAACTCTTTAGGACAAATAGATTGTTTACTTGTTAGTCTTTGGCATAAACTACATAGAAAATAGGATTAACACAACTAGTTTCTCTAGAAAACATTATAAAATTAAAGAAAGTGTTTCAAGTAAACTAGGTAGAAATAATTATAATCCCTTTTGTTAAAAGTAGTAGGCCATGCATATCAAAAAACATACACGATCATGCGTTCTATTATCTACTAAATTCCCAAGAATTCATATGTTTGTTAAATATGATACTGACAAATATACGTGGCACTACAAGAAAACACACCAATTTCCCACCATGGTATTGGTAGGAAATTAGTCGGAAATAGCCTATTTCGATAAATTTTCGACCAACTTAAAATAGTTGGAATTTTCTGGTCAGAAACCAACATTTGTCAAAAAATAGTTGGAAATTATTGACGAATATATCTTGTCGGAAACTCATCGGAAATGGTGGTCAGAAATTAGTCGGAAAATTTCCGACGAAAGTTCATATAGTAGTCGGAAATTGGTCGGATATTTTCGACCATTTTCCCACCATTTTATTAAATAAATAAAAATATTTTAAAAAATATTTCTGACCAATTTCCGACAGTTTTATATTTTTATTAAAAAAAACAAAAATAAGAGTATTAGATTTAAATTTCAAATAACTAAATATTTATTATCTTCAAACGAGAAACAAAATTTAATTAGTTAAAAATGAATTAATAGATTTGCATAAATTAAAGAGGAGAAAAATGATGAAAATTAGAAAATTACTTTCAAAGTAGAGAGAAGAAGATGTTAATAGAAATTGAGTTTGGTGTGTGTTTAGATTGTGGCATTAGGTATATATAAGAAAAAATTATTTTTAAAGTAGAGAGAAGAAGATAATAGAAATTGAGTTTGGTGTGTGTTATTGTGAAATGGGTGAGTATTCATTAGGTATATATAGAAAATAATTCCGACTATATTTTCGTCGGAAATTGGTTGGAAATCACAAAGGCGGTAAATTCAAATTATTTGAAATTACAAAAGCGGAAACATATCAAATCATAAAATTGCCAACGAATTTCTGACCATCCTATATTGTTCCGACAAATTTCCGACCATCCTATATATTTCCGACTAATTTCCTACCAAATATTATTAAAAAATAAAAATAGATATATAATTAAATTGTTAGTCAGAAATTGGTCAGAAATTTCCAACTAATTTTTGACCAAATATTATTTTAAAAGAAAAATCAATATAAACTTAAATTGTTGGTTGGATATTAGTCGGAAATTACCGACTAATTTCTGACCAAATATTATTTTAAATAAAATTAAAGATATAATTAAATAAATTAATTGTTAGTCGGAAATTGGTAGAAAATTTCTGACTAATTTCCTACCAAATATTATTTAAAAATAAAAATAAAAATATAATTAAGTAATTAAATTGTTAGTCGGAAATTGGTAGGAAATTTTCGACTAATTTCCTACCAAGTTTTTTGTTTTTTTAATCAAATCCAAAAATTACAAAAAAAAAATTGTTTTTTCGACAAAATTCCGACAACTACAACGTTTCCGACCAAATTTTATGACTAATTTCCTACTATTGTTATTTGGTCGGAAATTTTGAAAATGTTCCGATTAATTTCTGATTAATATATTTTTGTTGAAAATTTGTCACAAATTAGTCAGAAAATGGTTGGAATTTTTCGGACTACCGGATTGGTCGGAAATGGTAGTCGGAAATTAGGCTGTTTTTTTGTAGTGTGGAAGGCAAATCTTAAACTTCTACAAGTTAATACAACTGATCACATACTATATCATATCGTAATAAGTGAATTACCTAATAAATAAATTTTTACCTCTAAAAACACACAAACAATAGGATTTTTATATCTTTTAACCATGGATTTCAACCTTTTTCAAAAGAAAATAAATAAAAAATCATCTCATATATATTCTTTTATCGAGTATATACATAACACGTTGATTTTTTTCTGTTTTCTTTCTTTTTGATTTGAAGATATAATACAAAAACACGTCTAGTAATGTGCACAAACGGTTAAAAATGTTTGCGTATATGAAAAAGAAAAGCTCGTGGCCATGTTTAGTTTGGTAATGGACAATGTCAATTTCTAAACGTAACCAAGGCGGTGTCAAAGCGGTAATATTCGGGTAAACGTACCTCTCAAGTGCAAGCCCCACACAGATGCGATGCCGTAATCCTTAATAGTATTTCCCAACGTAAGTGATGACTGAACACACAAGTCGAGTCGTTCGGCGTTTTATGTGCGTTGGTCTTGTCGTTTTTGTACTCCATTTGTCTTTTTCCTCCTTCTAGGTTTTTTTAGCTTTTACCAAAGCGACGAGTCGAATATAAATTGGTATATTATCGGTACAATCCAAATTCACAAAATGTTAAATTTGAATTTCTTAATTTCTTGTGTTTTAAAATAATAGAATTTCATCGGCCGTTATGACATTTTTAGGTACGTCTCTTTCACGTGTTTGGTTATAATATTATTAGTTTTATTTTAGCTAGTTTATGCATCCCTCACATGTCCAAAATATTGACTATAGAAACAATTAAGAGAGATACAAAAGCTTTTGGTAGTTGGCGAAAACAAAATAAAAATGCATTTGGTCAAATGGAAGCAAAACAGTTGAGAAAATGAAAGTCAATGTTGAGTTTTTAAGGCCCAAACAATAAAAGGAATCAAAAAGTTTGACATGGATAATGTGAAGTTCGTTCATCTGCACGACTTTATTAATAGATTGAACCGACGAGCTAGGGATCAGATTTGGAGTTTGATCGTAGTTGGACAACTTGAGCGTTAACAAGAACCACATTAGTGACAACAATTATTTTACTCACAATATATGATCATATATATTGCTCTTGTAACAAGTCACATAAACCATTGTTTTGTTATTCTTTCCAACCTCTTCTTCATCAACTTTTCCAATAGATTGAATTCACACACATGCAAAAACATCAATCTTGAGTTCGGACTATAGTGTGTTGTCTCCCTCGACTCTTAAAATCACACACACACATATATATATATATATATATATATACATATATATATATATATATTGTTTTGTATTAATATTATTGTCGAGTATAATTTAATACCATAAAAGTTTATAGTACCAAACAAAGATTGAGTAAAATCACTGGTTATATCATATTTTTATTTTTGGGTCAGTCCAAAGACAACCATAATAAGGTTATAAAATTTTCGTAAAGAAAAGAGAGTAAATTTATAGATTGTAGAACAAAACAGTATTATAACTATTTTGAAATGTACATATATATCATTTTTCGGTTAAATCATTTTCATTTTTAAGTTATGGAAACATAAAACAAATTTGACGTTATTTCAGAATTTCCAATAAAATTAATTACTTTATGGTCTCCATCGGCTTCCACTATTGGGCAGAAAATAGGCCCAAGGCCCATACTAAGTAGTGAGATCCGAGCCCCCCTCTCTCTCTCTCTTCGATTATCTCTCACGAAAAAGCCCAGCGAGACGGGTCACCAACCGGGTCGAATATATCCAACTGAAAGTTGGATCGGATCCGTTGGTGAATCATCCTCCTCCTCAACGCGAGAGTGGTGGACAAAGTGAAATTTGCAGAGAAGCAAATGAACACGACTTGCCATTAGAGGAGGCAACCAGAAAAATCCTCTCCTCTCTCTTGGAAAAATCCCTAAAATAACTCTACCGGTTTCCTGCAATGGCGACTTCAGGTTCGAGCTCTTCACCTTCATCATCATCATCATCAGGCACCGAATTCGCCGATCCAAACCCTAGTACCGATCCCGAGACGAATTCGGAGCGTGTTCAAAGTCAATTGGAGTCAATGAATCTCTCTCAACCTAGCGAAGTCTCTGATGTCACCAGTCGCACCGATTACAGCGGCGGCGATGATGATGATGACGACAACGACGAGGTTGCATCGGCCAACGGGAACGAAGGCGGAGTTAGCAATGGTGGTTTA
>NC_025691.1:7894259-7902186 GCF_000633955.1 Camelina sativa
ATCATCATCATCATCAGGCACCGAATTCGCCGATCCAAACCCTAGTACCGATCCCGAGACGAATTCGGAGCGTGTTCAAAGTCAATTGGAGTCAATGAATCTCTCTCAACCTAGCGAAGTCTCTGATGTCACCACTCGCACCGATTACAGCGGCGGCGATGATGATGATGACGACAACGACGAGGTTGCATCGGCCAACGGGAACGAAGGCGGAGTTAGCAATGGTGGTTTATTGCATGAAGCTGTGGCGGGAGCTAGCGGAGGAGAGGAAATAGAGGCGGAGAATCCTGTGGAAATGGAGGCTGGGGAAGAGCCGCCGAGTCCGACTAGTAGCGGTTACGATGGGGAGAGAGGGAGTAGCGGTGGAGCTACCTCTACTTATAAAGCTGATGATGCTAGCGAAGGTGAGATTCGGGAAGCTAATGTGGATGCTGACACCGCTTCGCAGCATGAAGCCGCTTGGTTGCCTGGAAAACGCCATGTTGATGAGGTCAGTTTTATTTAGCTCCTTAACTTTAGTGCCATATTCATGATGAAGCTTCTTGCATTAGAGGAGAGAACAAGGATGAATTAGTAGATTGGGTGGTTTCTATCTAAGTTCTAGGAATGTGGTTGAACTGATCAATGTTAAAAAATTGTGGAAAATGTGTAGTGAGTAATACATGTGAACTGATCAATAGTGATTATCTCCTCATCAGCGGTAGATGGAACTTCTGAGAACACACTTTTAATATGAAAACGCAGGATGATGCTTCTATTTCATGGAGAAAGAGGAAGAAGCATTTCTTCATATTGAGTAACTCGGGCAAACCCATATATTCCAGGTTTAGCCATTTCTTCATATTGAATCACCAGATAGTGAATGGCAGTATTATAGCGGGTTTTTATCGTTTTAGCTGACTTACTCTTGTTGCGTTTCTTGTTTTAATCATCGTATCTTTTAGATATGGAGATGAACATAAGCTTGCTGGATTTTCAGCTACTCTTCAAGCTATTATTTCTTTTGTGGAGAATGGGTAAAATATGCATAAGCTTTGTCTGTTGCTCGTTTCTTTTATGGTTATTTTTGTCATGTTTGATGCCTAACCCATTGTTTTTTTTAGTGGTGACCGTGTCAATTTAGTCAAGGCAGGAAAACACCAGGTATTAAAATTTCCCTTTACTATCAATTATATAGCTTGGCAGTGGTGCTTATAATAGTGCCTACCACTAGATACACTGGTGCATTAAATTTTCAGCTAGAGAAGTGTTTTGTTCGTTTACACTGTCATTGGAGATATTTACTAATGTCATGTCTAATTTATCATTAAAATCACTATTGATAAGGAGATTACAAACATCTTTAAAATGAGATGTCGTGGTGAAAATTCAGGTTGTCTTTCTGGTGAAGGGGCCAATATACCTGGTCTGCATAAGCTGTACAGATGAAACGTATGAATATTTAAGGGGGCAGTTGGATCTTCTATATGGTCAGGTAACAATAGACTGCTGTATATCCTTTCTTTTGAACTTTGTTACGTTTTAGTGTGCGGTTTAAATAACCAAAATGCAACATTGGTGATGCAGATGATACTAATTTTAACAAAGTCAATAGACAGATGTTTCGAGAAGAATTCAAAGTTCGACATGACACCCTTGCTTGGAGGGACAGATGCTGTCTTCTCATCTCTTGTCCATTCTTTTAGCTGGTTTGTCTCTAATTTTCAACTCTTTAAATCTGCTGTCTTTTATTTCCTGTTATTTTGTTTCTGAATATTAGTTTGGAGATTGAGGCTACTGATCTCTAGAAAAAATGGATAATGCGCACGACTTTCACTGGAGGTGCTAGAAAAGGTCATATTATTTCATGGATCAGTTTTATCTGTTAGAAACCTACATTATAATTGAAGAGACATATTTTTAACATAAATAATAAGAGATGATTTGTGGAAGACGAAGATCTCCAGTTATTATCAAAGTATATAATACAATATCTACGTAATAGCTGTTGGAGTCTGTTTACTGTCCTTCCTACAGATGTAAAACTGTTCTTACATACATTAAATCTTTTCTCTTTTTGTCTACCTCTGAGTTTCATGTAAAAAAGTTCTAATAATCTTCGAGATGATTGTCCCATTTTTAGGAACCCAGCTACATTTCTTCATGCCTATACTTGTCTTCCCCTTCAATTCGCGTTAAGGCAAGCTACGGGGACCATATTGCAAGAGGTTTGCGCCTCTGGTGTCTTATTCTCACTACTAATGTGCAGACACAAGGTAAAACCCCCGTATTCAAAAGATCAAAGTTTTTTAGCCTGGATATCCATCATAGTTAATGACTGTATGTATGTTTTACTTGCAGGTTGTCAGTCTTGCTGGTGCACAGAAAGCGTCTCTCCATCCCGATGACTTGCTTCTACTCTCAAATTTTGTCATGTCATCAGAATCATTCAGGCAAGTGCTAAATGTTTTGTTCATGTACCCACAGTGAACCATATGTGTTTTGTATAGCTTGTTCTCACTGCTTCCTCTCTGCTAGCAGGACATCAGAATCTTTCTCACCAATCTGCCTACCAAGATACAACGCTCAAGCCTTTTTGCATGCCTATGTCCACTTCTTTGATGTGAGTCAAATACTTGTAAAGAGCATCTTAGACTCATCAAGAGTGCACAATGTGAAAATATTAATTTACTCGGTAATGCAGGATGATACATATGTAATATTGCTTACCACACGTTCAGATGCCTTCCATCATCTCAAAGATTGCCGGTAAAATTAGCTTCCATGCTTGAAGATAGTTGTATTCTGTTACATGATAAATTGCCGAATACTATTAATAAGCATGTTATTGAGTTCCATAAACTTGTGCATGGTTAGGGTTCGCCTTGAGGCTGTTCTGCTCAAGTCAGATATTCTAAGTATGGTTCAAAGATCAATTGCGGAAGGTGGAATGCGTGTAGAAGATTTACCAATAGACCGCAGGCGTCGATCATCTACCACCGATCAGGGACAGGATACAGCTGTTCCCGACGTATCTGTGGGAACCGGAGGTCCCTTTGGAATTTGGCATTTCATGTACCGTAGTATATACTTAGATCAATACATTTCCTCTGAATTCTCACCTCCAGTAACTAGTCATAGACAACAGAAAAGGTAAAGTCACGAATCTCCATGGGAAACCAAATGATTAGTATTTGGAATGGAAAAGTACTGATGTTGTAGTTATGTTGTGTTGCAGTCTATATCGGGCATACCAGAAACTTTACGCTTCAATGCATGATAAAGGATTGGGACCCCACAAGACTCAATATAGAAGAGATGAAAATTACAGTAAGTTCGAATTTGAACACATGTTTACCAAAAAGATGAAAATCATTTTTGCTGCGAACTGACAATCTTTTTTACTGCAGCTCTTCTATGTTGGGTGACACCAGATTTTGAACTCTATGCAGCATTTGATCCACTTGCAGACAAGGTGAGATTCTTCAAAACTTTCCCATGAAGTTAAAGATAGCTTAAATCGTAGAAAAACACTAATCTCTGATAATGATAATACTGATGGAAATTATATGGCAGGCGATGGCGATAAAGATATGCAATCAGGTATGCCAAAGGGTAAAAGATGTGGAGAATGAGGTGTTCTTGCAAGGAGCTAGCCCTTTCTCTTGGTGATGATGATAAAGATTACTACTATTCACTCTTAAATATATGTACGTTCTTTTATTTTGACCAATGACCACCTATATATTGTGCTAGCACCACCCACCTTAATAAGGCAGTAATGTAATTGTACCCAGAAACCCTCGAAAGAAAGCTACTATTTCATTGCGTTTATTGTTATTAATTTAGCTTGAATAGTCAAAAACTGAGATGATGTAGTGAGCAATTATTTAAGGTTTTGATGGATGTAGACTAGAGTTGTTGGTAGTAAAGAGTTGGTTGTTATGTTGTGTGGTTTCAGTTTAAATGCCAATTCATTCACTGTGATGCTCCTGCGTTCTCTTATTTGTGTTCTGTCTTCATTATATAATAAAAAGTTTTAATTATAATTAAGGAAATTGTGAGATAATATATTTGTATTTTAAACACATTGTGATGATTAAAATGGTCAACTGATATTACGAATTTACGATTTGATCCATAAATAAATCTGTTATACTTTTTGAAGATAAATATACCATATATGATAACTTGTTTAAAAACTAAATTGTATTGTTGTTAATGCCAATGCAAAACAGTAAATTACATATTTTCAGTAGTTTTTAAAAAATAAATAAATGAAAATATTGCAGCATTTTAAAAACAAAACATAGAACACTCCAAATTCAAAAAACCAAGATAATAAAAGATCTGAAATAGAGACCAGGCTGCACGATCGGCCTACAAAATGAACAATCCAAACATTACTATAGATTTTACCAATGTATCTATCTTAAAAATAGAAAAGATAAAGTCTAGGGCGTTAGCATCTATCTTCGAATCATTTCTTGATAGGATTCGCCAAGTTCTTTTGTGTTTCAGATCATATAGTTGCAGCTCGAAATCGTTTTTTCTTTTTTTTTTGGTCGCAAGATATTGCTAGTAGGAATGTGACGAAGTCACGAAGGAAGGTTGTTGTTTCAACCCAAATTCGATTTACCGAGTGATGCTTTCTCAAACAAAAAAAAACACTCATTTACATATCCAGTGTTTTAGTTGGTTGATCATTACTATATTTGACAAGTTTTTTTTATTTGTATGACAAGTTCTCTTATGAGTTATGACTTAGTATTTAACTCTAAAGCGAATCCAAGAAATCCAAGATTAATGCCATGCCGCTTCAGACAAAATCTGAAATTTGTTTTATCTTCTCTAGACATTACGGATGAACAAGGGTTTAATACAGTGCTTCTAATTAAATGCTCTGCTTAAATGCACCTGTTCTCTAATAAAATATATTATGACATCGAAGTTAATGTACTTAATTACCAAGTATATAGTTACACATTCATTACGAAGTTAATACATATTTAATTCCTCATTAAATATTGGTGTAACAAAATTGTGACTAAGGGGAGAGTCTTCATCATCCTCTGTTTTTGTTTTCTTTCAATATTTAGATTACAAGTTACTTTACCATTCGTGTACTAGGTAAACTTTTAAAGACAATCCAAACATTAATTGCATAGTTTATTATTTGTGTGTATATTATGGAGTTTAACCATTGTGTAAATTGTGTAACCATAGTTTAACTTTACATACTCTAACCGTTGTATAAATTGTGTTTCTAGGTACGTCACAATATACTATGCGATCTTTGTCCAAATTATTGCATATTTTAAAATATATAAAAGCTTCATTATGGACTAATATGTAGCTAAGAAAAAAATAACAATACCTAGCTCAATGTTTGTAAATTAAGTTTATTTGTTTCCAAGTAATGCCACAAAAATAGATAATAAATACTAACATAAGAAAAAAGGAAATCTTGTTAGTACAAAATATATGTGATGGATCAGTCAAACTTCATCAACTTCGGGAGACTAAAATTAAAAAAACAAAAACAAATGTAAAAGTAAATGTTGGCCACTAAGCTTAACTATGATTATGAATTGCACCTTTTACTACTGCAAAACACTCAAACTGTTTATTACGTGACTGCCCCTTATCTTACTAATCTCTCTCCAAACCAACATAGGCTTTTCGGTAATTCAGGACTTGTCATTTGTTCCTCCTCTCTCCCACCCATTGACTTGTGTGGACATGATTTCAAAACTCATCAAAAGCTAAACTATTCTTTAGATATGTGTGACCATTTAATTTTTAATATATGAAAATCAAAGACGCACTAACTTCTTAAAATTCAAGCTGTTTTCTATTACTTTTTTTCCCCTTTCTATTTTTTATTCCCATATGACTTTTTTTCTCTTCAATTGTTGAATATTTCACCCACTATTAATTGGTATGTGATCGTTTGTCTTTTGTTTTCCTGATATTCATTTCTTTTAACAGTAAGGTCTTGAGTTTTGATAATTAGAGTACATTCCACTAATGATATTTTCTAAATGAGTTAGTGTCACATACCATTGTGGTAGTTTTTTTGTTGATGTGCAAAAAATTAAAATAACATAAGTGTTTCGAGCAAATATAGAACTCTAAAAACTCGACAGTCCATATTAACGTGTGGTGTGGCGTCTGTAATGGATGTGGATAGATACTTAGTGTGGAGCTTGCCCACATTTAGTATTTTAAGAATTGAAAATGCACATAAAATGCTTATGATATATTTAGTAGATATTTATTTTCTCGTAAAAAAAAGTCGACTACTTAATATATCGTATCATTTTGAAAACTTTACAAATCATTGTGCATCAAAGATATCCTTTGCACTTATGATAAAAAAAAACGTTATGGACAATGCATTAGCTTGTATCCGAAATGACAAGATCTTAAGAACTAACTCGCCAACTCTAATCATGTAGTAAAAAATCACAGACTTTAAGACATGATTTAAAGTTGAAATTCAAAATATCATAAAATTTAAATTCTACATCAGCCAAACTTAATTATAGTTAAATGCTTAAAACATCTAACTTTGATGAGCATCCATTTGTTCTAATATTATAGTGTTAGAACTTGCTAACATTAGAAAATGTCAAAAATCGACTAACAACAAAGAGTCTCTCCAAAATTTGAAACTTATCACATGCATAAAAATAAAATGAATGTATGAAAGCCAAATCGAAATTAAAGAAAAATAAAGGAATACCTTTTTCTTTTGATTTTATATATTAGTTTTTGTTTATTGAAGAAGATATTAGATCACAATTGATACTTAAACTTCAATAATAGAAAAATCATACTCCTTTTGTTTCATTTATGTGAAATATTTCAAATGATATTTTTGTGAAACATAAAAGTATATGATATTATCTTAAATTTTTAGCAAGTCTTCTTTTTTAACTGAATTTATTTTATGAAATTAAAATAAATCAATGTTTAAGATTAAAACTGTAATCTTTTATGGACTTTGTTTTCTAACCAAGACTATATGATTTTAAAACAATTATGTATTTTTTGTTGCAACAATTTCACATCTATATTAACATTTTTTAAGTACATTTTGTGTTCTAACCTTTTATTTGTAAGATTTGCATAACTAATCCTTTATCATTTCAATAAATATTAAAATTTAGATGGAATATTTGTAATATAATTTAATCGCGAATGTTAACCACAAAACTTTACATTCCTTAATTACGGTTATTTTTTATGGAAATGTCTATAAAAATTCACAATTCAATAACACAACTTTTATTACCAATACACTAAAATATATACATTATTGCATCATCTATATTAAAAATCACATAAACTTAATCAATTATAATATAAAATCATAAAAATTATCTATATAAATAAAAGAAAAAATTATCCTTTGGTGTACCACATGTTAAATCCTAGTTACATACAAATAAGAAATTGGAGATTTTAAAGCATTTCCAACCTATTTCTCTATTTTTTTCTTCTTTAAAATTGAATAACTCTGTTTTGGAGTCGGCCCAATGGTTGACAAAAAAAAAACTCTATTTTGGAGATATATTTTTCTTAAAACCTATTTTATTTTAAAGTTAAAAAGTAGATATTTCTATATTTTAGTATAAAATAGAAATATACATTTTTAAAGAAAAAATGGAAAAGTCTATTTAGGAGATGAATAGAAATGAGTTGGAGCAAATGTAAGTCGAGACTTTTTTATAAGATGAGTTAAAGATGATGTTATTACAAATAAACAAAGTATTGAACATAAAAAAAAAAATGAACCCAACTTTCCATTGGCAGTGAGAAAAACGAAGAGGTGCATTCAATAGGCGTATCGCCATCAGATTGAAGTCTCATGGAACCATGCTCATAGCCTACTAAAAGCGATTCTAGGTTGGATTGGTTTAAACGTAACTTTGTTTCTGGT
>NC_025691.1:7902591-7944024 GCF_000633955.1 Camelina sativa
TTTTTTTTTTTTTTTTTTTTTTTTGAAAAGGGCTTTCTATTAAAATGCAAAAGAGAAATAAAAAGATACAAAAGCCCAGCGTGGCTTTAGAGTTATTAGATATTGGGCTTTAAGCCCATAAGTTAAAAAACCCCGCATAACCAAACACACATTGAAGGTTTACAATGAATCAAGATATGACTAAGTCGCCGATGGAACAGTGAAACGTCACCTTGGATCTGAAGGGATGGAGGAGAACCATTGCTGGAACATCGATGAAGTAAGAGCCGAATTAGTATCAGTAAGTGAAGTGATCTTGTTCCGGATAGTGTAGTCGATGATTCGCAGGAGGCCATCCGTCGTGTTAAACTTCTGTCGATGGAGCATGTGATTTCGCTCAGTCCATATGGCATAGAGAGAACATTGCCATGCTAGCAGTGATAGTCGTTGTTGTGGTTTAGGCCTGGGGAGAGCTTGCATGTAGTTGAGGGAGACACTCCAATCTGGAAAGGCCTGGATCCCGCACCGGCGAGCAATTTTGGACCAGATGAACCATGCAAATTGACAGGTAAAGAAAATGTGGTCCCGACTTTCCTGATGCGAGTTGCAAAGAAGACATAGAGGATTGGTTTGTAATCCCCAACTTAGAAGACGGTCGCGAGTAGGGCATCGATTGAGGACCAGTAGCCAGGTGAGGAAATTGTGCTTCGGTATGCCTCCCTGTATCCAAACAATTTTCCCCCATGGTACTTGAGGCGACTCTTCCCGAAGAAGGCGATATATCATACCCGTGGAGTAGTGGTTGTGAACTTTTCCTTCCAGTTCACATTCATAATAATCATCATGATTCCCAAGAGAAAGAGTGGTAAGGTAGATGGAGAGGGATACTTGATTTTCAGTTCGAGCATTGGGGATTTGCCATTGTCCTTGACAACAGAGTTGATGAAGGGTGGCTGTCAAAGGGATCCCTAACCGTTGATTCCCAGGAGAGGATAGAAACTCCGATAGCTTACCAAAAGGAGACCAGTGATCCGACCAGAACCTACACGTAAGTCCATTCCCTACTCTCAATTTAACCCACTGAAACGCCACATCTCTGATTTTTAACAATTTATTCGCCAGCCAAGAATAAGACGGTCGCCTTTTCATTGTCCAGAAATTAGACAAAGAGCCTCTTAGGATGTTGAAAGTGTCCTAAAAGCCTCTTAGGATTTTAACAAATGGTGAGTTTAGCTATTGAAAGCTAGGTCTTGGTTTGCTGGATGTTGTGGTGCATTTTTTTTATCTTTCCATAAATCATAAATAGTTGAATGCAAAAAAAGTTGAAAGTGTCCTTCAAAATGTGAAAGAGAAATTAAGATTTGATAACTATTCAAAACTTATTGGCATGGATGTGAATCATGTGATGACCAAAAAGATCTGATAGCCAAGAATGTTTTTCTGTGGGCGTTGTTATGAATTCAATCGTTTTGCCAGACGTTACTAAGGATTATGCCGTTTCATATTTTTTTATATTAAATTTAAAAACTTATTATTATTATTATTATTTTTAATTAAAAAACTTATTACATATGACTAAAACCATAACCTATGTGGATGATATTTTTTTTTTTTTTTTTCAGTTGACCTGTATTTCTAATTACAACTTAGCAGCATAGGACTCAACTCAAGTGTGTACCGGGTAGTCTAGCTCATCTTAATGAACCCCAAATGATTAATACAAGCTCACAGAAATTAAAATCATATTTAAACTATGACTATCTATTAAATCTAAAACGGTTAGTTAGAAACTTACACTACTTTTTCGGATAAATATAATATTTTATAATTTCAAATATCGCAAAATTTCTAGAATTATTTTACTCATTTTACTTTATTTTACTTTATTTTATTTTTGGAATGTTGTTATGAATTCGACCGTTTCACTGATCGTAACCGCAGATTCTGCCGTTTCGTTCTTTCTATAACTTTATTTAAACGTTTTCTCCATAAATTTAAAGCAAGCAAAACTTAATAAAATAAGAACTAAACTTGTTTGTAAATCATTTGATTAACAAAAAAATTTGTGTGTAAATATAACCTTAAGAAAAAAACCTCCGATGTCTAAAATCTTAACTCTAAAATTCCTTAATAATTTTACTTTTATTATCAATAACATACAATATACTTTCTTAAACCCGTATCAATTCATGAGAGTATTAATACTGAGTTAATTTAAGATACACATATGTACAAATTTGTATATTAAAAAAAAAAAGGAAAGAAATAGTGTATAAAATATAGATCACATCCATGCAGGCTAACGTTCAGTTGACTAGCAGCGATAAAAGCAGATAATAAATTCTCACATTTAATTTCCCCTTCTTTTTTTTTTTCCTTCCATTAAAGCAAAAACCCCACACTCTCTCTCTCTTCTTCTTCTTCTTCTTCTTCTTCTTCTTCCTCCTCCTCTTCATCTCTCTCTCTCTCTCTTCTCTCTCCCTGCAAAAACCCTAAATTTCCTCCGATTTCACCATCTTCAATCTCATTCACGGCTTCGTAATCACCCACCAAGCAAAACCCTCCAACGATTATAGATGATTGGAAGAGATCGAGACGAAGAAATGGGGGAAAAGCCCTAAAAAAAAAGGAAGCTTTTGATTGATCTTCTCCGAAATTGGAGTTTTTATCTTTGCTTTTTTTGGGTTTTGTTTTAGAAAAAAAAATGTATAAGAACCAGCTACAGGAGCTGGCTCAGAGGAGCTGCTTTAGTCTACCTTCGTATACTTGTATCAGAGAAGGTCCTGACCACGCGCCGCGATTCAAGGCTACGGTTAACTTTAATGGCGAGATCTTTGAGAGTCCTCAGTACTGTTCTACTCTTCGTCAAGCTGAGCACTCTGCTGCTGAAGTTGCTCTCAATGCTCTCTCTAATCGTGGTCCTTCTCACTCTCTTGCCGCCAGGATCTTGGTTTGTTTTCCTCCTCCTCCTCTTTCGCCTTTTTTACCATTTTTGGCATTTTCTAATTTCGGAATTTTTTTTGAGCTTTTGTGTGTTGAATTTGCATGTTTCATGATGGGGTTTTTAAGTTCTTGTGGTTAGGTTATTTAGGGTCGGTGCTGAGATCTCTGACTTTGCTTAGTTAGGGATTTGGGTTTCTGGGGTTTTCTAATTAGAGAGAGTGATGTTCTTATTCACTGTTGCTTTAGATTAGTTGATGATCTACGGATCCAAAAGTTTGAATCTTGTTCTTGCCCATTTTGATTTGATTAGGCACTTAAATGAGTAGAAGAATGAACTCTTTTGATTTTTGGATGCATGCTTCCTTCTGTTGAGTGTTTATGCAGCACACTGGTTCTTGTTGCATGACTGATCATACTTGTCCTGGCTTCTTGACCGTGTAGGATGAGACTGGTGTGTACAAGAACCTGTTGCAAGAAATAGCTCAGAGAGTTGGAGCTCCTCTACCGCGATATACAACCTTCAGGTCTGGTCTTGGCCACCAACCTGTGTTTACTGGCACTGTAGAATTGGCTGGAATCACATTCACTGGAGAGCCAGCTAAGAACAAGAAGCAAGCAGAGAAGAATGCTGCTATGGCTGCTTGGTCTTCTCTAAAACAATGTGAGTCTTTCTTCCTCATTGATTTCTTTAGTTTTGGTATGGTTTTTTTAACGAAAGTGTTGATGAAAAAGTAACTCTGCTTACATGGTGCGACTGATGTTCTTATTGGTAACAGTGGCAAAAGAAACTTCAAGTTCAATGCCTGAGCCTGAGAACATTGACGAACTAGAACAGGTGATTATAGCAAGAGCCTTGATAAACTATCGAATCAAGGAAAATATTGGCACGGGAAGCTCCTCAACTGCCCCGGTTCCATTTGCCAAGAGGTTCTTTATGCAGAACCCTAGACCAACAAGTCCACAGCCTTCTCCTGCAACTACATCGAGAATCTTACCCTTTATTTGCCCAAAACAACCTTCTAGAAGCAGCCGATCCTTGGCAGTACCTGCCGGTGTTGACAGAATTATGGCAGCAGCCTTGGAAAGCCGCAGCTACCAGCGGCCACAGCAGAGATTTGCAAACCCAGGAACAGCAGCTCCGCCTTATGTTCCTATGAGGCATTTAAGATCACCATGCCATGGGATGGCTCCACCTGTGACAATCAGAACTGCTGTACCAGTCTTCTCTGCACCTCCAATGCCTCCTCCACCTTGTACAAACAACACTCAGCTACCTTCTTCTGCGTATGTCCCATCGCTGATGCGGACCGCACAGCCCGTGAGAATTGCGCCACCTGTCACAATCAGAACCTCAGTGCCCGTTTTTGCTTCTGCACCACCTATTAGAATTAGGAAAGTGGATATCCAAACCGCTGTGAAGCCAACAGTTGATGTAGGAGAAACCCGGATGCCTTTGGTGCAAGAAAAGGAGAGAACTCCAGTCTTGCCTGATACTCTTGAAATTGGAGATGAAGGAGAGCACTACAGTCTTAAACCAATTTCAGAGAGTGCGAAAGCAGCGGCGAAGGAAACAGAGAGAGCAGAATTAAAAGATTTGAAAGGAGAACCGGAGATAGCAAGAGAGCGACTGGAGAATCTAAAAATCTGATGTCTTGATGACTGTCTCTGGGTTTAGTTTTTTTTGAGGTTGGTTTCTGAAAATTGTTACATTAGTAATCATCGTTCGATATTATACTCGGTGGATCGAGTAGTTTGATAATCCGAAAGATTTGTATTATATTGGGAGTTTTAGGAGGAACATGACCATCTCTGCATTGTAGAATTTGTATCAGTTTCGCTTCCTATTCAGTTTGTTTGTGTCCTTTTCTATAAATCTGTTACCTATCGTNCGGAAACAAATCGCTTATTATCTATCTTTTTTCTCATACAATTTTGATAGATTGAGAGGCTAAATGATTCATAGAGTGTGATAATCTCTTACCCCATCACCGATTGCAAACAAGCTCACAAGACGACGGTNAATCTGTTACCTATCGTCGTTCCAGTCCAGGAGTATCAAGCTCTTTTGTCTTAAACAACTATGACATAGTGGACCGTTTTAAAAAAAATCAAATTTGCAACCTCGACCATTTGCATAGAAAGTTCAAAACTGTTCTCAGTGTCAATACTGTTAGTTCTTTGACTAACCATTCAGTGTGTAAACCCATTAAGCTAAAACACGAGCTGTATGTATCACTTTGCAAGGGAACAGAATTTAATAATGCTCCAAGTACTAGGAGCTTGATGAAGCATTTGAGAACTTCGATTTCTTCAATCAAAGTACAAAGCCGACCGAATCTTGTCAGTGTACAACAACAAGATGAATAAGGTTCTACAAGTACAAAACAATTCCCAGTTTCCCAGTATTGGGTTTGAAGAAAGTTGGTTCCAACCCCCAAAACGAAGAAAGAAGAAGAAAAATCAGTTACTATACACTGAAAAACACACCATGAAAACGCATCTTGCTGAACAGCGTCGTGTCAACGAGATGCAAGAGACCAGAAGTTGAAGAGAAAAGAGGGCAAAGCAGCAAACCAGCTTATGAAGGCTAATGCTGTTGATGTTTCAAACTGAACACAATGGTTTTGTCCGCAGCTATTTAGATCGTTGTCTATCAGAACCGTTATGCCTGCCGATGCACAAGCCGCTGCAAAAGTCAGCGTCGATGTAACCTGCATTTTAAACGGAAACAAATCGCTTATTATCTATCTTTTTTCTCATACAATTTTGATAGATTGAGAGGCTAAATGATTCATAGAGTGTGATAATCTCTTACCCCATCACCGATTGCAAACAAGCTCACAAGACGACGGTTCTGTAGTGAACGTTTGACCATAATAGCATAGACGTCAACCATGGNTCGCTTATGCGGACTGCACCTCCCGTGAGAATTGCACCACCTGTCACAATCAGAACCTCAGTGCCCGTTTTTGCTTCTGCACCACCGATTAGAATTAGGAAAGTGGATATCCAAACCGCTGTGAAGCCAACAGTTGATGTAGGAGAAACCCGGATGCCTTTGGTCCAAGAAAAGGAGAGCACTCCAGTCTTGCCTGATACTCTTGAAATTGGAGATGAAGGAATTATAGAGAGTGCGAAAACAGCGGCAAAGGAAACAGAGAGAGCAGAATTGAAGGATTTGAAAGGAGAACCAGAGATAGCAAGAGAGCGACTGGAGAATCTAAAGATATGATGCCTTGAAGACTGTCTCTGGGTTTAGTTTTTTTTTTGAGGTTGGATTCTGAAAATTGTTACATTAGTAATCATCGTTGGATATTATTATACTCGGTGGATCGAGTAGTTTGATAATCCGAAAGATTTGTATTATATTGGGAGTTTTAAGAGGAACATGGCCATCTCTGGATTGTAGAATTGTATCAGTTTCGCTTCCTATTCAGTTTGTTTGTGTCCTTTTCTATTCATCTGTTACCTATCGTCCTTCCAGTCCAGAAGAACCAAGCTCTTTTGTCTTAAACAACTATGACATATTGGACCGTTTTAAAAAAGATCAAATTTGCAACCTCTGACCATTTGCATAGAAAGTTCAAAACTGTTTTTGGTGTCAATACTGTTAGTTCTTTAACTAACCAACCATTCAGTCTGAATATTTGAAGACCCATTAAGCTAAAACACGAGCCATGTATGTATCATTTTGCAAGGGAACAGATTTTAATAATGCTCCAAGCCTCCAAGTACTAGGAGCTTGATGAAGCATTTGAGAACTTAGATTTCTTCAATCAAAGTACAAAGCCGACCGAATCTTGTCAGTGTACAACAACAAGATGAATAAGGTTCTACAAGTACAAAACAATTCCCAGTTTCCCAGTATTGGGTTTGAAGAAAGTTGGTTCCAACCCCCCAAAACGAAGAAAGAAGAAGAAAAATCAGTTACTATACACTGAAAAACACACCATGAAAACGCATCTTGCTGAACAGCCGTCGTGTCAACGAGATGCAAGAGACCAGAAGTTGAAGAGAAAAGAGGGCAAAGCAGCAAACCAGCTTATGAAGGCTAATGCTGTTGATGTTTCAAACTGAACACAATGGTTTTGTCCGCAGCTATTTAGATCGTTGTCTATCAGAACCGTTATGCCTGCCGATGCACAAGCCGCTGCAAAAGTCAGCGTCGATGTAACCTGCATTTTAAACGGAAACAAATCGCTTATTATCTATCTTTTTTCTCATACAATTTTGATAGATTGAGAGGCTAAATGATTCATAGAGTGTGATAATCTCTTACCCCATCACCGATTGCAAACAAGCTCACAAGACGACGGTTCTGTAGTGAACGTTTGACCATAATAGCATAGACGTCAACCATGGCTAGTGTAAGACTCCACAAGCTCTGCAGACCAGTAGCTGCAACTAGGTAGCTGAATCACCAAATACAATAAAAAATCTTCAGCAAAAGCCATTAGTCAGTAGTCACCGAACTTAGTTAAGTCATATGAAGCAAACAGATATAAACCTATACACTACCCATCACATCCCATAAATTGAACAAAATTGTTATCGCATCGTGTCTACTACAAACGTTCATTTGTCTCGCACATGCAAATTACACCAGCACCAGAAGACACCTGACGCCAAAATATCTAATAACCAAATTAACCAACTACAGTGACCACATGAAAACTTGACATATATAAGCTTTACATGACCAGTTAAGGTGAAAATCACATTCATTTGTCTAGCACATGTAAATTACACCAGCGCTGTAAAGAAAAAACTTACGGAAGTAACTATCAACAGACACCTGATGACCGCATGAAAACAAGACATACATAAGCTTTACATCCAACGTTCAAACTTCTCAAATACAGCTCATCTAGTTAGCAGCAATCTCACATCACTGGACACAAATCTTAAAAAAAACCCTATACAATTTCTATCAAAAAGGCATTAATTTGGTACTGATTCAGCCTTAACGGTATTAATAAACTCACAAACTTCATCGCCAAACCTGACGCCCGATTTTGTATTGCACATTAGGAAAATGGAATAACATATTCAAGTTCATAGGCATCCCATCAAAATGCTAAAACAGAATGAAGTTGATGATAGAAAAAGGGACTAACCAAAAGGCGGTAACGGAAGGGAAATCACTAGTAGTAGCCATAACAGAGAGAGAAGCAGCAGCAAACAAGAACTGAAAGAAACGAAGAGCAAGTCCAAGTAGTGTTCCAGGCATGCCTTCCATATCATCCATCCTCACCCTCGGCGGGTTAACAACTTCTGTAGCTGCTGGTGGAGGATCTTCCACTGGATGAACCGATGCATGGCTCACATTCATTTTCTCTTCCTTCTTTAAGTTCTCTCTCTCTCTCTCTTTCCTCCACCAACACACAAACTCAACACATTTCTCTCTCTCTCTATCTCTTTCCCCAATTGATGATGATGATGAACACACAACAAATCTAAGACTCTTACCCTATTCACCTGTAGAGCATTATTATTCATCAAATTCACCAAATTAAGCCACAATTTAGATTCTCAGTACACTGAATCAAGCAACGAATCAACAGTTTCGCGATAACTTAAAACTAATCCAAGGACTGATTTCAACTAGATTTGGTTGCAGGAGAAGACGAGATCCAAAAAAAAAGAGAGCACGCAGATCGAGTTGAGAGAATTGAGTTACCTGAGAGAGAATCAAGAAGAGATGGAGAAATTGAAAGCAGCCATGGGAGATTTGGGGTAGAGCCGTAGAGGGGGGAAACCCTAAGCAAGCAGATCGTGAAAATGGTTTTTAAGGTTTATGGGAGAGAAGAGGAGAAGAGTGAGTCANGTAGTAGCCATAACAGAGAGAGAAGCAGCAGCAAACAAGAACTGAAAGAAACGAAGAGCAAGTCCAAGTAGTGTTCCAGGCATGCCTTCCATATCATCCATCCTCACCCTCGGCGGGTTAACAACTTCTGTAGCTGCTGGTGGAGGATCTTCCACTGGATGAACCGATGCATGGCTCACATTCATTTTCTCTTCCTTCTTTAAGTTCTCTCTCTCTCTCTCTTTCCTCCACCAACACACAAACTCAACACATTTCTCTCTCTCTCTATCTCTTTCCCCAATTGATGATGATGATGAACACACAACAAATCTAAGACTCTTACCCTATTCACCTGTAGAGCATTATTATTCATCAAATTCACCAAATTAAGCCACAATTTAGATTCTCAGTACACTGAATCAAGCAACGAATCAACAGTTTCGCGATAACTTAAAACTAATCCAAGGACTGATTTCAACTAGATTTGGTTGCAGGAGAAGACGAGATCCAAAAAAAAAGAGAGCACGCAGATCGAGTTGAGAGAATTGAGTTACCTGAGAGAGAATCAAGAAGAGATGGAGAAATTGAAAGCAGCCATGGGAGATTTGGGGTAGAGCCGTAGAGGGGGGAAACCCTAAGCAAGCAGATCGTGAAAATGGTTTTTAAGGTTTATGGGAGAGAAGAGGAGAAGAGTGAGTCATCTCTCTCTTGATCAGGATAAGGAATTAAAATGTCGAGCTTGACGAAATGGCTTGCTTAACCACACGAGCTTAATTACAATTAAACCATATATTTATAAAAAGCTTAATCAATCAACTACCAAACTATTTTTTCTATTTTTCTTTCTACAATTTTTTTCTGGTTAATATTTTGAAGGTTTTTTTTTCTGTGTGACTAAAGTCAATAAAATTACGTAAATTTTCCCTTTCTTTATTTAAATTTAATACTTTATTCTAATAAAATTGTCACAAATGGCTATGATTTATATTATATAGCAATTTAGCAACGTATATCAAACATGTGATATAATTTGTGAAAAAATTTATACTTTGATGCATAAACAAAGCTCGGTAAGTAATGTAGTTGTGATATCCCCTGTACGGCTGTACGAACCCAACTTTTGTTTGGTTAAGCTTTAGCGTTTTGTGTGCATATACGCGACTTTGATAAGCTTTGTCTCAGGTAGGTCTTTGGTGCTGGACCTGTGTTTTTAGGTTATGAGGTTGGTTCTTTTTCTAAGAATACGTTATTGATAAGTTCGTTCGAAGGTAAACACACAAACCCATATATGTTTATGCGTAACTAAACCAATATCAGTTTGAGCTTAATTGAAAAAAATATTGGTTGGAGATTTAAAGAGAATTTAAATGACTTTAAAATGAAGATTCTAAAAGATTGTGTAGAAAGTGTTTTAAAATCTTGCTGATTTGTTTTACTAATCTTGTAAAATCTCTCATCAAATCTTTCAAACTTTTGCAAAAAAATCTTGCACAATATTCTTTTGTTTACTTAACACTTTTGTCAAAAAAACATTGTTACCAGAAGTTTTTTCATTATTATATATGTTGCAGGTTTTTTCACAGATTAAAAGATCATACCAATTAGTGAATATGTTACCAATTAATGAATTTGCAATTTGAGAAAACTCATCAACTAAAATGGATCCACGTCCTTGGAGTAGGTAAATAATTATTGTACGTAATCCCAGCATAATTAAATAATTACGAAATAATACACTCCTGGTTTGATGAGCTTAACGAGATGATGATGGTGAATTGGTGATGGTGGAGGAATCATACGTGACTGTTCATGGTGATGGTGGAGGAATCATTACTCGATTTGCCCTCTCTTGATCTGTTAATTTTTCTGGTTCTGTTTTGCTCTCTTGTTCTTCATTTTCTACAAAAGAACAACAAAAAGTCATGGACTATGATTCACAATCTATTTATTTAATTAGAGAGTTTACATGAATTTTGTTTATGAAGAAAATAGTATAGAATCCTAAAACAATAACATAATAGTTGAATTCATTAACAATCTAATATTCTTTTGTTTTACTTCAATAACATAAAACTTTTAATGACTTGATAAAACTCTTAATCCAATAACACTAGATTTATGAAAACTTTAGATAACTTTTTACAAATCCATAACTAATAACACCAAATTTTAAGAGAGTTTTAAAAAATCTTGATTTAATAACAACATATTTTACGTAACTTTTAAAGTCATTTAAAAAGAATTTAAATGTCAAACCAATACCCCCTTTTAATGTTTATTTAATCTTACTTACATTCATGTAATCTATATATACACAAGTTGTATGGCCCGTTTTTTCCCCTATGTTGGCCCATGACTTTAAGAGCCCACTCATGCTTGTCAAGAGAGATGGCGGTTTCACCTATAGCACCACAGATATGGCTGCTCTTTGGTGGGTTAAATTACTAATCTATATATCTTCCTCACGTATTTTGACTTTTTTCTTTTTGTCGGTACTTTCAATCTGAACTTGCATATTATGCAAAAATCTGCCTGGCTCAGGTATCGGCTTAATGAAGAGAAAGCCGATTGGATTATTTATGTGACAGATGCTGGCCAGCGTGAGCACTTTGTTAAGTTATTCAAAGTAGGTTTGATGAATTTATTAATTTCATTTAATATCTGGCCGACTTGTGAAATGTTATGCCTTGATTGAAAATGTCAGCCATGACTCTGGTTTTCCTATTACTCTGGATCAGGCTGCCAGAAAAGCAGGATGGCTTCCAACCAATGATACAACTTACCCTAGAGCTAGCCATGTTGGTTTTGGTGCAGTCCTTGGAGGTGATGGCCGGCGGTTCAATAGTCATTATGCTGAAACATTTAGCCTAGTTGGTTTGCTGGATGTGGCCAAGTATTACAGTAAAAGGGCCCTTATAGAGCGTGGTATATTACTTTGTGTACCTGGATTTTGTTGAAATCTATAAGCTTGTTCTGTTATTACGTGGTCTTAACTCATCCCTCACATGTTCCTCTCTGGTTAGGCAAGGACAAAGAATGGACACCCAAGGAGCTGGACGAAACAGCTGAGGCAGTTGGATACGGTGCGCTGAAGTAAGTATCATCTCTATTCTACTGCTGGTGAGTGGTGATAGTGTATTGTACATCTAACTTGTGGTGTTGTTTAATATTTTTCTTTCAAGGTTTGCTGACCTGAAGAACAACAGATTGACAAGTTATTCTTTCAGCTATGATCAAATGCTTCGTGACAAGGTACTGGAATTTGGCAGCTAGTCGACATATTTGGTTTATGCAGTCATCTGCACATGCTTATTGAATATTTGATCACATGTCATGAGCAGGGAAAAACAGCTGTTTACCTTCTTTACGCCCATGCTCGGATCTGCTCAATCATCAGAAAGTCTGGCAAAGACATAGATGAACTGAAAACGGTATTGTAGCAGCATGAACTCGAATCACTTAATTCTTCTAATCGTTTGTTCCTCTTTTGGTCTTCTGTCCGTCCTCTAGGAAACCGAGACACTAATTTTCTTGGACTTGTAAACCTGCTGATTTATACGTTTTTCATAACGTCAACACCTACCGAGTCTGTGTATTGCGCCGTTTGAGAACCTATTTTATGATTGCAGGCAGGAAAGCTAGTATTTGATCATGCGGACGAACGGGCACTGGGGCTTCACCTGCTTCGGTTTTCCGAGGTAAAACACACGCTGATTATAGATAGTGTTACTTTCATACTCGGCTTAGTTTTCGTAGTAACAATTGCAATCCATGTGTGCATGATTTGCAGACGGTTGAGGAAGCGTGCACCAAACTGTTACCGCACGTGCTGAGCGAGTACCTCTACGGCTTGTCCGAACAGTACTCCAGATTCTACAACAATTGTCAGGTGAGCATCCCCAAAATTCCTGCTTTTCTATTTACCCTAATCAACCCTACACCGTTATATTCATCATTTTCTTGAACTTTTGAAGGTCATTGGTTCAAAAGAGGAGACAAGCCGTCTCCTACTTTGTGAAGCAACGACCATAGTCATGCGGAAATGCTTCCACCTACTTGGAATCACCCCTGTTTATTAGCTTTGATCAAGGCAAAAGCGTTTATGTCCGTTTCGACCAATTTTTATTTATGCACAATTAGTGAGAAAGGCTTTCTTCATCCTCATCCCTGGATTCTCTCATTAAGCGTTTTGTAAAACTGAAACCCTGAAGGTTGTTCTGTGTCACGCCAAGCCACTGAACTGATCCCGAAAGGGTTTTAATTTCTTATTAATTACTATGTTAACTTAAGATATTCTAGAGTCTAGACACATGTTTGAACATTTATAGATGTCGTAACCTTATTTGGATGTTGTTAGTTTGTTGAATATTATTATCTAGCAATTCTTATCTACTCCTAAATAATTTCCAGTAAACAGGTTATTATGTTTCTGGTGTCGGATTTTGCTCCGGAATTCTACAAATATAACAAGGGATCCACATATAATTTTTTACCTAAATTAACACATAAGCTTTTATTTAATAAGTCTCTCTAGAATAAGACTATTTTTTTCCCTTTCATATTTTCGTCACCTTAGTTTGGAATACATTTCGTCCCAAAAAAAAAGTTTCTGATACATATGGACCCTTCTCTCTTCACAAAAGACATCATGTTCTGTTCTTCACTAAATACAAAATCCATGCTGCAGCAAATTACTAACTGTCTCGCGTCTCTTGGGATCGGTTACAAGGCATTGGCTCACGAAGTCTTTGGCCTCTGGGTCCGTTATGATGTTCACAAAATCCATGACTGTTTCATTGGCCGAATATGTCTTCTTACGACTTCCGACTGGTGATAGCATTGCTCTTACTAACACGCCCACTGCCCATACGTCATGTGATTCCGTGGTAGTTCCGTCGGAAACAGACTCGGGTGACATGAATTCTCGACACCCTAAGTAAGGTGTGTTACGGCTCCACCAACTGTTGTCACCTATGTTCTTCGTCATGCCTAAGTCAGAGACTTTCACTTCTAATCCTCCTCCCTCAGTGTGAAAAAAACAGGATATTCATGGGGTGGAGATCCCCATGCACAAATCCAGCCTCATGAATGATCTAGGATCTCGTTTGTGTGATGTTGGATATGTATGATTATGTTATTGAAACCTTGGATAGAGTTATGCTAGGTTGATGGATAGAATGGTTAGGAATGTTATTGTATTGACACTTCATTAATTTACATGCAAAACAATTTATTTTACTATTTTTAGGGGGGGGTCTCCAACCTACGTCCGCCACTTCATGTGATCATCCAATGGAAGAACCATCGCTGCTGGATTGGTTGTTATTCCGTCAACAACACTTGAGTACATGGCCAGAAACTGTTGTCCTCCTCTTGCTTGTTTTAGCATCTCTTGAGTAGCTTGGATATGAAGTCAATGAACATATTTAGCAAACAAATTAGTTTCGTTGTCACAAAATCAGTCAAGTCTTAGCTTCATCAGAGACTCAACACAAACTCAAAGTACATAAAATGAAACTACCATATATGATATATCTTATTCAAGAACTCATTCAGAAACTGACTGCATAAAACTCATTCAAAAATTAATTGCTATCCATTAGTCTCTAAACTAATCACAGAGTTATAAGAAAATAAGATCCTTGTTACAGTTTTTGCAGTTGTCCAACCGACTGCAATATTTTAGCATCTATTATAGTACAGAAAGGATAAGTTTAATTCAACCAATGCCAGACGAGATATATACTTATTGATTCCTCTAGGAGCAAAAACTTTGAAAGCGGCTTCAATGGCTTCTCTGTAGTTATCTTCATCCGGTGATATCATCTTGGACTTAACTAAAGCCTAATGTTTCAAGGAATGAGAGAATACATACAAGAAATCACAAGACAAGTAAAGTTTACTAACTGTTTGCTGAGTAACAAAAAGTAAGGATACCTTAAATTCGTTTTTCTCTTCCCTAGTCGAGTCGAGGGAATGTTGCTGTTATGGACATTTGCTTCCCTGAAGATTCTATCTAATTTCACCACTGAATCTTCCACTAGCTACAATCAACACATGGAAAATAAAAAATAAGGCAATGCTCTGTAATCCTAAAGAACTTATCATAGACGCATAAATCGGGCAGTTCAAAGAAAGAGGAGTACCTGAGTTGCGACAACGAGAGTGAATTGAGAGAAGAAAGATTGGTCTTTTAGTATCAATGTGTCTGTGATTCCACCAAGTACGAGATTCTCGAGAGCCTCAGAGCCAGTAGGACCACAATTGAGCAAACAGATGCTGGCTGTTTCAAGAGTCGCTTGACCTAATTCTCCTACGATTTCATTATTTACCTCAACACCATCAGAATATCTATACTAATCATCTTCTTTCGTTTGAAAATAAATTGGTACAAAATTAGGTTATGAATGTTAATAACATTTTTAACATTCATAATTACAAATGTAACTCCACATAATCCAAACCTAATTACAAACTTAGTACCAGTGTTCAAGAAAGTGCTAGGCGGTATCTGTGCGGTGACCCAACGCCTAGCGCCTAGAACGCTTAGTCGGGGCCTAGACGGTTTTTAGGCGATTTAGGCGTTTACAACATAAAACATTATATATATATAATTATATTAAAATATATGTTATAAAAATAAAAAATTTATAAACAACGGTAAGAAAAATACATTTATTTAAGTTATATTAACAACATATAAATGTTTATAATTACGTATATAGATATAAAACATAATAATTTAATTATATGTAATTTAAAAATCAAAAATAAATATTAAAATAAAATGTATGTAATTTTAAGCGGGTTAGGCGGTCATCTAGGCGTCTACTGAGCGTCTAGCGCCTAGACGGCGCCTAGGCGGCCTCCTAGACCGCTTTCTTGAACATTGCTTAGTACTTTTAAAATTAACCCCGCACGTATGTGCGGGTCCAATCCCTAGTATACTATTAAAAGGGAAGCAATTTTAATAAATAGACATAGAGTTATAAATTATTACAATGAAATGTGACTCAAATATGAATAAGGATATGTAAAATCTTTGAAGCCAAACAGATTGAATTCAAAATTAATTGGAGCCAAATAGATTGATAATCATTACACTAGTTAAAAAATATTAAAAGATATTATTAACACATAAAAAGCAAAAACAATTAAGACCTACCACAAAATCTAAATAAATCAACTCACATAATTAGTGTATAATTTAAACAACTAATTAAAACCAATTAGCGTTTAAATTTATAAGAGAAATTCATATATAATCTTAGCAAGTTAATCTAAGAAAAATCTCGGAATTATAGATCTTTGAAGCCTTCATGTTTCATCCAAGCCGCCTCAAAACACGAAAGGGTCTACAGCGAGGGTCCATTGCTATCTCCGGGGATAGTTGTACGTACAATGGAACATGATCAGAAGATAGGAACGGAAGATGAGTGACACAAGCTTCCGCCCACTTCAAACGAGCATGTGGGCAACACAACACCCTATCAAGACGTTTTGCAACCGTCGTACTAACAGTTCGCCCTCGTTTCCAAGTAAATTGCTTCCCCCGAAAGCCCGAAACCTATGTAATATTTGTTCTTTAGATCATATTTAAGAAAAAGTGTAGACAAAATAAAATAGGAAAATTCCTTTCCCGTATTATTATTTAAAACCCTTTTTATTTAGTATTTCAGATATTTTAAAATAAAATGTCCTTAGTTTTGTAGAATTTGCAAAATCTGCCTCGATTTTTCAAAAAATATCTGAGAACTCCGATCTCATTCTCTCTCTCTCTCTCTCTCTCTCTCTCTCTCTCTCTCTCTCTGGATCTCCTCTTCATCACATCACCATTGACTACTGATTTGATCGATTTCAGAGAGCTCCCACCCCAAAAAAAATCGCCACTCCTCATCCTTTGATTCCCACAGCGTATTGGGTTCTTCTACTTCTTCTTCTCTCTCACTCTCCACCATGTTCTGGAAGCTCGCCTCTCTCTCTGCTTCGTCTCCTGTGAGTTCAACAGATTCATTTCTTTCTTCTTCTCTTGATTCTGTTATAAATATTTGGAAATGGCTCTTAAGTAGATTAGACAATTATCATCTTTTTGATTGCGTTTGATTGGAAAAAGACTTAAACTTTATAATCGAGTGTAGACGCTACAGGCTAAAGTTGTGAACGTGTGATAATATTGGGAGTATTCATGAGTTGATGCTCATTGGTTTTGTTTGCTAATATACATATGTATAGGTGGAGTCGATACTAGACAAAGACAGTTTCACATTGGAAGAGCTTCTTGATGAGGAAGAGATTATTCAAGAATGCAAAGCTTTGAATAGCCGACTCATCAATTTGTAATATTTTGTTCATACAATAGTTTGGTTGTGATGTTTTTTTTACTTGGAAAAGTTTTTTGATTTGGGAGTATTGGTGTTTGTAGTCTAAGGGATAGAGCTCAAGTGGAGCAACTACTGCGGTATGTTGTTGAAGAGCCTCAAGACGATGCTGATAGCAAACGTGCTTTCAAGTAATATGTTCTTCCTTTATTGTGACTAGACTTTGTCTTGTCTGGCAAATCTTTCGTTTTTTTTTGGTCTTTAGTTATTGATGGGTTCTTCTTCACTTAGGTTTCCATTCATCTCTTGCGAGATATTTACATGTGAAATTGATGTTATTTTTAAGACTTTGGTGGAGGATGAGAAGGTATTTTCTATCATCGTGTTTCCTTTTGCTATAGTCTTATCACTGTAGTTGATCTCATTTGATGTGGTCTCATTTTATTTTGCAGCTGATGGATTTGTTATTCTCCTTTTTGGAACCGAATCGTCCTCATAGTGCATTGCTGGCAGGCTATTTCGGCAAGGTCTCTTATTTTACTAGTAAGAAGTGTGTGTAAAGACCAACTGATTTTTAGGTTCTTACATGTCTCTATTTGATTTAGGTTGTCATATGTCTGATGATCAGAAAGACTGCAGCACTTATGAGCTATATAAAAGTAAGTAATGCTGCCACTATCATAGAATGGCTGATAACAATTTTCTTTTCTTTTTATCTTTTCTTGCATTAGCGTTTGGATTATCTTTTGTGTGACTAAATTGTTCAGTTTAGCTTATGACANTTCATACAATAGTTTGGTTGTGATGTTTTTTTTACTTGGAAAAGTTTTTTGATTTGGGAGTATTGGTGTTTGTAGTCTAAGGGATAGAGCTCAAGTGGAGCAACTACTGCGGTATGTTGTTGAAGAGCCTCAAGACGATGCTGATAGCAAACGTGCTTTCAAGTAATATGTTCTTCCTTTATTGTGACTAGACTTTGTCTTGTCTGGCAAATCTTTCGTTTTTTTTTGGTCTTTAGTTATTGATGGGTTCTTCTTCACTTAGGTTTCCATTCATCTCTTGCGAGATATTTACATGTGAAATTGATGTTATTTTTAAGACTTTGGTGGAGGATGAGAAGGTATTTTCTATCATCGTGTTTCCTTTTGCTATAGTCTTATCACTGTAGTTGATCTCATTTGATGTGGTCTCATTTTATTTTGCAGCTGATGGATTTGTTATTCTCCTTTTTGGAACCGAATCGTCCTCATAGTGCATTGCTGGCAGGCTATTTCGGCAAGGTCTCTTATTTTACTAGTAAGAAGTGTGTGTAAAGACCAACTGATTTTTAGGTTCTTACATGTCTCTATTTGATTTAGGTTGTCATATGTCTGATGATCAGAAAGACTGCCGCACTTATGAGCTATATAAAAGTAAGTAATGCTGCCACTATCATAGAATGGCTGATAACAATTTTCTTTTCTTTTTATCTTTTCTTGCATTAGCGTTTGGATTATCTTTTGTGTGACTAAATTGTTCAGTTTAGCTTATGACAAATTCCATTTGATGCAACTACCATCGATTACATTGTCATAATCTGGATTGCTTTTTGAGATATTAATAGCTTTTAATAATTGCAGGGGCATGGAAATGTGTTTAGCCAGTTGGTTGATTTAATTGGAATAACATCCATCATGGAGGTAAATGGTGGTCTGAGATCCTGTTCAGCTTTGTGTCACTTCAGTTCTCATCTTTTCAAAGAAACTTATTGTGATGTTATGTAGGTTTTGGTTCGCTTGGTTGGGGCTGATGATAATGTCTATCCCAACTTTCCGGATGTGATGCGATACTTGGCTGATAGCGATTTACTTGAAATGATCGTGGACAAACTAAATCCATCTGTAAGTAGTAAAAGTTTAGGTTATTCCAAAAAAAAAAAAAAGTCTTGAGGCTTTATTTCTGAGTGACAACCTTTGTAACTTGAATCAGAGTCCTCCTGCGGTTCAGGCAAACGCAGCAGAAACATTATGTGCAATTACTCGAAATGCACCTTCAGCTCTAGCTTCAAAACTCTCTAGCCCTGGGTTTGTAATCTTTGCTTTCATATTTGAGTGTCACTGGTTTCTGCGGATATATACAATAGTCTGATGTGGCAAAACCTCTATCTTCTTCTGCAGCTTCGTTTCTAGGATATTTGGTCATGCCATTGAAGATTCACATTCAAAATCTGGCCTAGTTCATTCACTTACTGTGTGTATCTCTCTGTTAGATCCGAGGAGATCTGCTGCTTCATCACCTTTCTTCAATTCTTTTAGAAGTCAACATATGTTTGAGTCTCCTGTCCCAGTGACCCAGGAGACTATTGGTGCTATGCTACCTAAACTCGGTAAGTTGGTTTCTGGTGCTACGGAATCTTCCATGAAACAAGAAGATCATACTTTTATCTTAGTTTGTGCTGGATGCACATGAAACAATCACATTGCAATGCATACCTTTTGTGATTATTTTTTTTAGTTTCTGCTGACCCATGACTCTATTGCTCTATTTGGTCTGTTCCATTTTGATTTATGTGGATAGTGCGAAATTGGGAGTTCATTAATTCCATGTTTGTTGGGATTTCTTGTTAGCCTTCCTTGGATATGTAGGAAATATGTCTTGCAAGTTTTGTTAAATCAAGGATAGACTCCTCAGTCTTCATTGTCCTTATATAACAAGATTTAATGTCTTTTGCTGCAGGTGATTTGCTTGTGCTTCTCAGTGTAGCGTCTGACAGCAAAGTCTTGCCTACAACGTATGGAGAGCTGAGGCCACCTCTTGGAAAGCATCGTTTAAAGGTCAGATCCTAAACTTACCCATTTCTGATAAGTGATTTGTACATCTTTTGGATATTTACGCTGAATTGTTGCTCGTTTTGCCAGATAGTAGAATTCATTGCGGTTCTGTTAAAATCTGGAAATGAAGCTGCTGGAACTGAATTAGCGAGCTCTGGAACAATTAAAAGGATCCTTGAACTATTTTTCGAGTAAGCTTCTACTAAACTTTAAACTCTTGATTTGGATTTTAGTTTACTTAAGAAGTTAATTAGCTAAATACTTCAACTTATGAAGGTACCCATACAATAATGCTCTCCATCACCAAGTGGAGAGTATAATACTTTCTTGTTTGGAAAACAAGAGCGAAACTATGGTTAACCATATCCTTCGAGAATGCAATCTCATTAGCAAAATTCTTTCATCAGACAAAGACTCGGTTCTTTCTGGCAGTAACCTGGTATACCATCTGCGCTTTTTCTTACAAAGACTTTTATTGATTAGTAGTATATGGTTTTGTATCATGTCAAAATCAGCTCAAGTTAAGAGTTGTAGTCTTCTTGTTCAGATGATCATTAGGTAAACAAACATGTCTGCCATTTTTCTTCTGTGATGTAGCCTACCGTAGTTGCCACTGGGAAAAAACCACCACGGGCCGGATATGTTGGACATATCACAAGACTATGGAATAAACTTATCCAGTTGAGTGATAGCAATGGCCTGATAAAGACATCTCTTCAGGTTGGTATTACAACCAAACAATCTTATGTACCGTAATTTGTTCTTACATTAAATTCATCAAACTGCACGCATAACGGGTCTAGCATTAAGAGTGCTCTCCTTTCTACTTTTGGTGTGTTGGTAACAAGACTTTTCTCTATCAAATCATTAGGAAAACAGTGAATGGAACGAATGGCGAAATGGTGTTCTGAAGGAGCGCAACACTGTTGAGAATGTATACAGATGGGCATGCGGGTAATTTGATCAATTTTTTCTCCTTCATCACTGTAAAGCATTGGTTCATAATGATAGATGTAGATGAAATTTCTTATTCTTCTTCTGCACTATGCTAACCAAAACACAAATTTTCTCCTGCCTGATGAAGACCTGTTAATTTACATTTTTTTATATATAATGGGAGTTGATATATGATCTTAAACCAATGTCAAATACAGGCGTCCAACTACACTGCAAGATAGAACAAGGGATAGCGACGAGGAAGACAGGGATTACGATGTTGCAGCTTTGGCAAACAATTTGAACCAAGCATTTAATTACAGAATCTATGGAAACGAGGATAATGAAGAGGTATTTTACTGCTAATAGTTCTTGAATTTCTTAAACGGTTTACTCGACACCAGTTTAACAATTTAACCCTTTTTTCTTCTCTGGTGTCAGGATCAGAATGCTCTCAATGCCCTTGATAGAGATGATAGTGTAAGTCTTATTCACTTCTTCTCTTTTATTTTTTGTATATCGAAGAAAACTTTTTATATCGGTTTTCACAATATGATTTCATGGTATGTGATAAGGTGTAAGCCTGAAAGTATTTTTCCGTATTCAAATAGTGGACTTATTCTTCATATTATATGCAGGATGCATACTTTAACGATGAATCTGCTGAAGTAGTAATTTCATCCTTGAGACTTGGAGATGATCAAGGAAGGTGGGTTTATTGAGTGTTCTCATATGGGTTGTTCTTTAGCTCAGTCATCTGAACTACTGTTTTTATTCAACGAAGACTTGATCATGTCTCATTTTACCTGCTGCAGCTTGCTCACAAATTCGGACTGGTTCACATTCCAAGATGACAGGTTCAGCAACACGGCGATTGAAGATGTGAACATGAATGAGAACTCAAATGCCAACAATAGCAGCAGCAGTGACGATGAAGTCCTGGTTGGAGAAGAAGAAGAAGACGATAACCTAACCGAGAAACCGAAGAACATCTCTCCAGACAATTTATCACCATCAGACCCAACAAGCATCGATGAAGCATCTGAGATGCAAGTCACTAGCTCCAGTCTGAACCCATTCATCGATGTACCAATGCTAGATGTCAAAACCGAACCGGTTATTCCAAATGGTTCCCCAACATCAACTTCATCTGGAAGCAGCAGCACAGGACATAAATCACCTTCAGCTCCTGCAGTGCGAGCACTTTTCGAAGAGGATGTGGAGTTTGTGGGAGTGGAACCAGAAGGAACAGAGAAAGCAATGGAGCAAGCTTTAAAAGAAGGGATAGTCGGTGAAGCTGGACCGTTGAAGCGGAATATGGTTCAGAAAGTTCCAGAAAACGAAAACCAAGCGGAGAATTCGGGTGTGACAGAGTTCAACGATTCAAATTTCTGGAGGGTTGATCAAGAAGTTACAGTTTTGGAGTAAAAAACATAAAAGGTGAAGAAAAAAAAGAAAAGACCATACAAAAATCTCGTACTGTTTTTTGTCTCTCGCTCTCTCTCACACACACAAACTAAACTGAACATAGCAGTTTTTGTTTTGTTTTGTTTACAAGGCCATGACCCAATCACCATCTCTAGTCGAACAGGGTTTTTCTCTACATGTCAGTTATTATTTTTTCACTTCTCAAAAGTCCTCTGTTTTTCATGTTTTGTCTCTACTCTGTTTTTGGCCTCCAATATTAGTCAACGTCCATCAGACTTTCAACTTTGATATTGATCGTGGGGTGAGTATGTGTGTACTGAAAGCTCGTGCGCGCATTACAAAATGATATTAGAGTTCAATTCAGATAAACGTGTCGACTGTCGTCGAACTTTTTCTATTGGTTTCTAGTGAGAATATCACGAGGTGGTTTGAATATATGTGTTTCTACATGTGGAGACTTGAATGTAGGTGAATTAACCATTTTACACTACAAAATTAGTTATTAGTACATATGTTTGAGATTATGTAGCTTGTGTATCAATATATGTATTACTCTTTTTTCTGGAAACTACGTATCAATAGATAATTTGGTCCGTGTGACGATAGTAGCTAGATATATGAATGTGGTAGACCACAAAAGTATCTAATTGTTAAGAGATTATAAAGCTATAAACCTATAATAAAACTAGGTGATGTAATCTTGGTATTAGATTTGAGGACTGACGAACCATTGGATACATCGTACATGATTTAGCGAACAAATTAAATCGTGAATACTATTTACACTATTTTAAAAAAAAATAAAAATAAAAAAATCAACGTCATATCCGCAGTGTGATAGTATAATTTCATTTTTCAGTATTAATATTAAGTTAATAAATGATATTAATTAGTTTGACCAAAAAAAATGATATTAATTACAGTAAAACCTCTATAAATTAATAATGTTGGGACCATGAAAATCTATTAATATATAGAAGTTTTAATTTCTCGATAAATTAATAATTATTAATTTATAAAGAGACTTTCCTAATTTGATTAAAAAGTATTAAAAATAAGATTTAATCGTTACAAGTAATATTTTTATAAATTCAATTACAAAGAAAATAACAATTATCATGCTTTAAAGATATCACTCAAAGATTTTTATATACTAAAAATGAACTATACTAAAAATAAATATGAATATATATACATATATGTAAATAATTTTATATAATTATTAATTTCTATTATTGATGGGACCATATATTTACAAAGGATTTTCAAAAAAGTTATTATCTTATTATATTATCAAATAATGTCTAAAATTACACTAGTCCCAACTTAGGACCAAAGAAATTTATTAATTTATAGGTATTATTAATTTATCGAGTATTAATTTATAGAGGTTCTACTGTATCAAGAAAACCTTCACATATGTCAAAATTGGATCATGTATTGAGCTCATGGATGATGTCTGTTTTATATAGATTGGGCTCAAAATTTGATTGTTTTCTAGACAAATTATGATATATTTGCTAACTATTTTAGATGGTGGTAATAAACAACATTACTCTATGTAAAAATACCAAAAAAACAACAAAAATCCAATCTCTTTTCTTCTTAAGAAAAATATTTCTTTGTGAAATAGTAGATGATATTTTTTGAAAGCTGCATTTTTCAAGTTTAATGTACGATAATCAGTGATATTATTATATTTTTATATGTATCATTTAATAGATGCATATACAGAAATTCTTAAGCTTAGAAAAATAAACTAATTACTCTACACTCTTATTTATTCCTACAATAGTATTTGTTTTCAAAGTTATATTTTAATGACTAAACTACATAAATTTTATGCTAAAGTTTATTTTTTTCTCAACAAATGTTACATTTTAAAGTATGTTAGTTTTAAACACAAAGATTAATAATTATAAATCACTTACATGATTGTTTAGGATATTATTCTATAAGCTGCTTCTTCTTTTTCTTTTCTTTTTTTTGTTCCTTTTTTTTGGTTTGTTGGGCAATGTGGTAATCGCATTAACCTTACATATATATGTATGTTCTGTTAATTATTTTATCTTTTGATAGTTTGTATTTTATTTGGCACTAACTAGGTCTTTGCTTAGTTGATATTATGTGCATATAGGAATTCTACATCTAATGAAGCACAATTCTTATAAAATATTTCACATTATAGGTAGGAAATTAATTCAATTTGTAATTAAAAATGTTACGATTTTCATTTATAGAAAAGAACAAAATCCATTTATCTTATAACATATTATCCAGTTTATGTAAACTTAATAAAATAAAATAAAAGCAATATTCCAATTCCATCCAATACATTCATAAGAAGGATCCATAAGGAATTTGCCTAAACCGGATTTGGTCTTGAAATTGTGACGCACGCATGTCCCCCGGTCAGAGATAAATTAAATCCAGTAACATCTTATGAAAATTTAAGAAATCGCGAATGTTATATTTTATTCAATATAATAGGTTTATTTCTTCTTCTTTATGGCTTCTGCTGCGTGCGCCTGCAGACGGAACAACAGTATTAGTGCTTACTCCAAGTGCTAATACACCGCATATGGAAGGCGTGGCGGCAACTGGTGCGCCCAAGTTGATCACCTCTCGGGTTGATATCCTCCAAACAGATGGCGCATTCCGTGTCAAATATACGACCGAAGTCTTCAGACATAACCGGCTGGAGTTCTTATACAGTACATAGCCCTCTTACAGAACCTTGGTATCAAAAACCACACTAGAATACCTAAAAACGATATAACAAAAACTGCTAAAACAAAGGCGGTCGCCTTGTGTCCCAGAAGACGGGCAGTGGCAGTGCTAACTTGCGTGTAAGGCATAGTTTCACAGAGAGAGAAAATTATAGTATATATTAAGTGTGACTCCATCTGATTTTAGAGTGAGACTGAGAGAAGACAAGAGAAGAAGAAGTTTCAGAAACTAAAACATTAAAACGCGTTAGGTTGAGAGATCATTAGGTGGAGATGATTAACAGCTAAACTTGGTTTAAATCCAAAAAAATTGCACAAAAAGAGTTTACTCTCTATTTGCAGCAATAAATAGGATTCCAAGAAAGCTATATTTTTACTTCGAATGTTTTAAAATTTTAATTGATATCTATGTTAGTTTACTTTATTTAGGTTACATAAACAATTTGGCCACATGAAATATTATGGATATCTAAATCTGTTTTTAACATATATGAACTTTTATAAATATTTCTAACTACAGATTTATCATATCTTGATTTTTCATATTAAAGTATATTGAGAATTTGTCCGAAATACTCTTTTTAATATACTTCTTTTCAAAAATACCATTTTTGTCATTTTTTATTCTCTTTTAATTTTTAATGACCATTTTACCTATACTTGAAAAATATTTTAGTTAATAAAATGAAAAACAATATTTTTCTGCCAAAATTTTTTTTGACATATTTACCCGCCAAAAAAAATTCGAAAAACATTTTCAAGGCTTTTATAAGTTTTTTATAAGGTTTTAAACGATTTAAAAAAATTATAAGATATTTATAAAGTTTTATAAGTAGAAACCTTTAAAAAGGCTTATAATAACCTTATAAAAACTTTGTAAATACCTTATAAAAATCTTATAAAACTCTTATAAAAATCTTATAAAAAAACTTCTATAAACCTTTTATAAACCTTATTAAAAACCTTATAAACGCTTATAAAATTAACATCATATTCGTAGTGAGATAGTATAATTTTTTTCAGTATTAATATTAAGTTGATAAATGATATGAATTATCAAGAAAAACATCAGATATGTCAAAATTGGGTCATGTATTGAGCTCATGCATGATGTCAGGTTTATATAGATTGGACTTAAAAATTGATTGTTTTCTAGACAAATTATGATGTACTAGAATTTATATTCACACATGCGCGGGATTTTAATGTAAAATATTTTCTGTTAGTAGAAATACTTGAGCTTAAATATAATTATTCAAACTTTTGAGTATAAATCTATATAAACACTAAACTAATTTAATTCATACAACATATATATTGTTGAAGATAATACTTCTTTGCTATATCTATTTGTGCAGAATTTTAGTTTAAATTTTTTATCAATAAAAATTATTGAATATAAATATAATCATTTGAAGATTAAAAATAAATATTTATAAACGCCATATTTATTTTATTAATCTATATAGCATATATTGTCTAGTGTCATAATAATGTTTTCCTGGAAAATCAACAATATATCAGTGGTAATAAAAAATGACTTGAGAACTTCATTGAAAGAGTAAACAATATTGTCGACACCTTTTCTTTTTAGAAGAGTAAATAATATTGTCGACACCTTATTCATATACCATGAAAACATCTTTTTAAAAGTTCTAATATCGAATGTTGATCATTGACATAATTATAGAGATCATTTAAACATATTGATATCCCACATTAAATGCAAATATACAAAATTTCATGAACAATTTTATTGCTATGTCGCTACATCTGGATTGTCCAAGTACATCACCTGTCATAATAGAATTTCCGACCAAATCAAGAATGCTTAGATGGTGAAACAGTTAAACCCGATAATGAATATTCGTTCACTAATCCAAGTTATATATTTTTCTAATCTCATGTTCTATTTCAATAGGTGTCAACTAGAAAACTAAAACAGTCCAATAAAAAAAATCTGGACATTTTCAATCCCAACTCATTTTATTTCCTTATAATACAGACTTTTGAAAATAAAACCAAATCTCCTGTCAAATTACGATTTACACTAATAATTAGAAGTCTCATTTTTTTTAACAAGTCAGCAACTTTAATCTAATTTCTCCAAACATGAAAAGCGTTCATGTATGTTTTTTGTTTCCGGTAAATACAAAAGGCGATATGGTTTTTAAGCAGGACCAACCAGTCCTAACTGCGTAAACAATCCAAAATTCATTAAATGAAGGGAAAAAATTACATTGTTCTCTTTTTTTTTTCTTCTCAAAAATAAAAAACCCAGAAAGAAAAAAAACTTGTATTTAAGAAATCATCGGTAAAAAAGAAGAACGTCCCACTTTGGTTTTTGTATTATACATAACAAAACATTTGATTTATACTAATAGTTTTCGGATAGTTGATTTTAATGACATTGTCAGTTGTTGTTTCCACATCATTTAGCATTCTTTTTATTCCCACTCATAATAATTCGTTTCAACTCAAGTTTTTTTTTTCTTTTTTTCGTTGGTTTTACATAAGTATTTTTTCCACAAAATAATGTTGCTGTCACGAATCCTTGAATTTTTTTTTTTTAATTCATGTACGTATTTTTTTGGTTTGGGTTAGTTGTTGGTTTCTAAGAAAAAAACATCATTAAATCCTACATAAAGTACTGGTCAGATCATACCAACCCGTCATACATCGCAAATAATACTTGTTTCTGATTATACAAATTTATATCTTTGTCAGTTGAACAAATTTATATCGTTTGTGTCTTTTTTATTAATCTTGTAATTACTTAGAGTATTATTTATTTATATAAATTCATTTATTAAAAACGTCATAATCCCTTTAGATTTTGCAGGGAATCATAAAAAGCGAGAAATTAAAATCTTTGGAAAATATCGTTGACCAAAAATATTGTTGATGAAAAGTGGATTAGAAAAAGAAAAAAAAAAAGAGAGGAATGAATCTAGACCGATCGATCCACACGGGAGTGACGATAGAAACAAACCATACACGTGGCATAATAACTTGGGGGGGGGAGGGAGACATTCACGCTTAAACACACGTAACAGCCACGTCAACTTAACAACAAGACCGCTCCGAACAAAACAACACACGTGTCTTGTTGGGTCCTACCGCACGAACGCGACGTCTGTGCAACGTTATCGAAGATCTCTGTCTCTTTCGCTCTCTCTTCCTTTTTTTTTTTAAACAAATTTTTTACTCTTATATCTTATGATTTATGAACCAAACTAATTTCGTTAATTATGTTAACATCATCACTCTCATATTTTCTTGTATTTAGTTTTTTTTACGTTTCATTTAGTTAGTTAAAAATTAGATAAGTTTTTGTGAATTTTTATAATGTAGGAGAGATATCTAATAAATTTCAGATTTTTTGTCCACATAATTAACGTGTAATAAAAAATATGAAAAATAGAAGATATCTCTACTACAGTCGTTAGGCTATAACCCGACTTATTATTCTACTACTTTATTATAAATCTCTTGTTATTGTAAATGAAAATCATTAAGGGCAGTTATAATAACATAAACACTTCTTAGAAGGGCTGCAATAACCCGCTCCTTTCGCCCTCTTCTTCACACACATAGTCTCACAGTCTGCGGCAACACAATTGGATTGCTTTAGAACTTCATGACATTGGTTTTTCTTTCCTAGCCCCTCATTTGCCACCACTCATGTTACAATAATATGCATAAAATATAAAAATAGTATTAATTTGTGTATTTGAAATGAAATTTATCCGTTTTCATGGAGATATATTAATAAAAATGTCTAAAATATCACTAATCAGTCTGAGCATATTCCGACTAGGCGGTATAAAGTTTGAAACATACAATAATTTAACTGGTGCTTCAAAGAGTGAATATGATTGATACCTGCAACTATTTTCTTCTACAAGAACATATGTAATATAGAAAAAAAAAGATAATAAATATAAATACAAACCTAGCACAAGAATGGTGAAGATAACCATAACGGTGAATGAGAGTTGGATTGGTTTCTTCATCATGGATGATATAATTATGAACTGATATAGGTTTTAAACTTAAAAGTAAATGAATAAAGTGAGGTTTTTTCTTTGTTTGTGTTTAACTACAACAAAAGGTAGTGTTATATATATAATTATTTAGATGTATCTCTTATTCAAATATATCTATTTTAAGTTATATGTCTGAATTTAAGGATCTAATTTGACCCTCATATTTTGTATATGATAGGTAAATGCTTTAAACTCGCTCGTGTTTTTTCTCCTGTCACTAGAAATATTTTTTTTTTCAATTTATTTTAAACAATAAACACTCACGAACATATATACAATTTGACGAATATATGTATATGAATATAAAATATAAAACACCTACCGTGGAAAAAGAAAAAAAACAATAGCATTTGATATTCAGAAAGTGGAAAAGGTACTTTTCATTCAAGGGAAACCAAAAAGATAATATAAGAATGTCAAACTTATATTTTTTCAATTATAGTCCATTTATGATGCCATATTATATGTTTTCAACCGCGTAAGTGATCTAGCTATGTTTTTTCACTGCTTGTCTGTGAATATTACCCAACGACTCTTCTCAAGTTCTGTGAAAAATCGAGAGAACTGACAACGATACAGACAGTATATATATATACAGGACACTTTCTGTATTTTATGAATTATTCTCGAATGACTGTTTTTTTTATTTATAAGGTGGCACAAGCACCAAAACGGCGGCAGAAATGGGACCGCACGTGAGATGGACCTAGGACAGTGTCATGTGAGGGACCCCTAGTGGCTAAAATTATGTTGTGTTCTTCAGTTTCGAACTGATGACTTTTCCTTTGACTTTTTCGACAACTTCACCGAGACAGTCAAGTTTTTGCTGTCATGTTTTCCGCATTTCAGATCCCCAAATCCTTTCTTTAATTTTTCCTAATTATGTTGTCTCGTCAAATTGAGCTTTAATAACGATCAAAAGAAGAAGAGTACATACATTATGGTTCGCCATCCATCAAGATTTGGTAATAATAGTATGAACTTAAGAAAAGATAGATTGCGATGATATAATTTTGTAAATAGTTTCCAAGTAAACTTTGAGTAAAAATAACAAAAACAGTAGTCCGTAAAACATTTTATACTGTGAATTTTAATCCTTTTTACTGTTTGCGTCGATGTTTAAAGATTCAATTTTTTCTTGTTATCAGCAGAGAGAGAGTTGTATAAACGTACGTGTGTGTGTGTGACACTGTTGAATAAAATATGTGTGGTTAATTTACAAAGCAACTAACTTTAAGTACACTTGAAGCTATCTTAAACCGAATATTTAATAGATCTTCCTCTGCTATTCATTGAACTAATTAAATATGGAGGACTGAGGGAGGAGACCAAATTATGAAATTCATGTAGATCCCATGTACAATTAATAATTATGTTTAATCTGTTTATTTTTTCGCAAGAAATTTGCGTTTAAATATCTTAGTCTAAATTACTTGGTGACAAAATTTGTAAAACAATATTTTCTCTTTTTCATATTAAATTTTAATTTATAAGTCAAAATAAATGTCGTTTGTATTTCTAATGTAGATACATATATAGTAAATTATTCAGTTTTATTCATAATATTTAATGTATTGATCAATGAAAAAATATACATATATTAATAAAGAATAAAATTTAATATTTATTTACTTTTAAATCTGTGTGAAATTTTTTAAACGATACTTATATTGAAACGAAGAGAATAATATATAAATAACCAAGGGAAGCTTTGGGAACAATAATTTAGCTAACACTAGCTAGCACACAAAAAAAGTTACCTTAAGAAGACAAAAATTATTTCCAAAAATTATTTCAAAAAAAAGTTAGCTACAAAACTCAATTCAATAGAAAAATAATTTCCATTAAGCAAGCTTAATAATTTAATATCTAGAAGTGAACCATATTTGACACATTTTACTCATAATGATATATATAGTCTCTTCTTCATACAAATGATATGGCAGGCTCTTTGATTATCATATACAATTTTACAACCCAACCAAATAAATTCAAATACCAATTAGAGGAATTTCTTAAAACTTGGAAATAGTTTGTTACACACAAAAGACCAAAAAAACGGATTTAAAATAGGAAAGATAAAAAAGAGAATAAAAAGAGCAAAATAAACTTTAGTTTAGGTTCAAAACAAAGGCCACTGTTTCTTCAATGCTTTAAGCGAAGATGCTGAGCGGACCGGTCTTTGTTGAAGCGTCTATACCATTTTCACCATTCCTGATTCCGGTTATCCACGTCCTACGCAAAACCAAACCGAAATCAGTATTCCAATCGGTACATAATAAACAAAGCCGAAATATGCTTGAAAAAAGACTTACTTTCTCACGTTGTCGCCACCAATATCCATCTTGATCGTTAGCCGTTTCGTCGCTCTCATGAAATCACTACATTTTAAAACCGACAATTCAATCAATGAAGAAAAAACCGAAAACTAACCGTTAACTGAAACGAGTTCTTTGAGATTTTTTTACCTGAAAGGTTCTTCTCCAATGCGTTTTATAACACCATTTGAGTCCCGGTACACAACATGAGTCAACAAATCCGACCTCTCTTCGATAGGAAACATCTCGGCTAATTTCCGGTACAATTCTTGGTACGAGCCAATAACCGAGAGATCGAGCGTGCGTCCCACATCCTCAGATTCCATGAAAACTTTACAATGACCCGTTTCAAGTCCTTGGAAACCATAATTGCATGTTAACCCACGAGCCACCGAACATTTCTCCTCCCGCGCTTGCGCCTCTTCTTCCAAAGACCGTTTCCGGTTCATAACTTGCTGTTCGGTTAAAATAGGTTGACCGAACAACAAAAACTGATGAGTCTTAACCGAACCACCACCAGTCTTCTTCTTATCCTGATGAACCATAGCAGGATTCCCCATCGTTAAAGAACACGAAATGTTATTACTATTCTCTGTATCCCCCCTACCCTGACGAGACACTAAATTGTCGTAATGATGCCTCGGGTTAAAACCGGATAAAAACATCGCTGTAGACTGTAACTTGTTACCGGAGTAACTACTAAGATTGAGATCAGACAACAAAGACGGAGATGGTGATCCGAAGAGTTGTTGAGCTTGCCTGGCTCCCTGTATCCCTGCAGGAGCATTGTTGTTGTTGTTGTCGTTTGACAGATAACACATGGATTCGCCACCCGGGGAGAATATTGGGAATTTGGTACCGTCGAATGGGAACTCGAACGGCTGCGGAATCCTAATCTTCTTCCTTGGAGAGAAAGGAGATAAATGGATCGCAGGCATGTTCGATACTAATTCGACTAACCACGGGCTAACCCGTTTCACATTTTGTAACAAATCAGGTTCGTCCCACGCTACCTATATTATAACAAAACCAACACTTAAAACGATGATTCTTGTTAAAAAAAAAAAGGAAGAGGGGACTTTGAGGTTGACTTTAAAGCTAACCTGGAGGAGACGCCAAGGTGAATTAGGCCAACGAATTGGATCAGCGACTTGAANGTCCTGATGAACCATAGCAGGATTCCCCATAGTTAAAGAACACGAAATGTTATTACTATTCTCTGTATCCCCCCTACCCTGACGGGACACTAAATTATCGTAATGATGCCTCGGGTTAAAACCGGATACAAACATCGCTGTAGACTGTAACTTGTTACCGGAGTAACTACTAAGATTGAGATCAGACAACAAAGACGGAGATGGTGATCCGAAGAGTTGTTGAGCTTGCCTGGCTCCCTGTATCCCTGCAGGAGCATTGTTGTTGTTGTTGTCGTTGTTGTTGTCGTTTGACAGATAACACATGGATTCGCCACCCGGGGAGAATATTGGGAATTTGGTACCGTCGAATGGGAACTCGAACGGCTGCGGAATCCTAATCTTCTTCCTCGGCGAGAAAGGAGATAAATGGATCGCAGGCATGTTCGATACTAATTCGACTAACCACGGGCTAACCCGTTTCACATTTTGTAACAAATCAGGTTCGTCCCACGCTACCTATATTATAACAAAACCAACACTTAAAACGATGATTCTTGTTAAAAAAAAAAAGGAAGAGGGGACTTTGAGGTTGACTTTAAAGCTAACCTGGAGGAGACGCCAAGGTGAATTAGGCCAACGAATTGGATCAGCGACTTGAACAGCTGAGACAGTACCCATGAACCAACTGATTCTTGAAGAGTCCTCTGTTTCAAACGCCATTTTAAAACGCATACCACTACACCATCTTATCCTCATTGCTGATCTCACATCAGCTGCTTTAACGCAAAACTCAGGCGTGCTAGCGCGTGGGTAGTAAACAGCCTCAAACGCTTGTCCACACGCTGCACGCGCCACCGCTTCCGCCACTGCTTCTACTCTTACCCTCCCCGCAGTTGCGGCAGCCGCAGACGCCGCGTTTCCGTCGTTTCCTCCGTTGCGTTTCATCATCATCAGCTTAGACGTCGTTGTTGTTGTCGTCTCGTCGTCACGGAGGAAACCGGAGAATCCGGGGTAAGGACTGTCGGATCCTAAACCGTTAGATCCGATTCCGCCGCGTTTGGCCCGGCGGATTCCGACGCAGAGGTCTCCGGATTCAGAACGGAGGAAAACGATGGAATCGCCGGCGATTAGTTTCTTCTGGTTAACGAACGTGCTCCAGCCGGTGGTTAAGAGATGACGGCGAGGCGTACCTCTGTAAATATGCCGGAATTTCCAAGTCTCGCCGTGGATATCTTTAGCAATAACGGTTTGAACCGGCGGCTCCGCCGTGTAATCAAGCCGAGGGAAAATCGTCTCGGCGCAGTAACGAGGAACGGAGAAACCGCCGCCGTTGTTAGCGTCGGACTGCGTCAACGTTTTGGCGAACGACGCCGGCTTCTCGTTAACGTTAACGTTACCGTTACCGTCAGAAGAAGGAGTAAGACACAAAACGGCGTCGTTGTCTAGATCCAAGTCGTTGTTTCCAGGTAATGGCAAAAGCGTGATTTTGGCGAAAACTTCGTCTGTGTCAGAGTCGGCGAGGAACTTGACGGAGACGACGCGGCAGAGGATGAGAGGAGGTACGCGCGGCGCGTGGAAATCAGGAGGAGCGTGAGCGTGTTCTGTGTGGCCTTGAGCGAAGTAGAAAACAGTTGAGTTAACTGTAGGGATTTGAACCATTGATCCTGCACAAGCATGCCATAGTTGTGGATCCAAGCTTTTCTCTTGCTCCATCTCTCTCTCTCTCTCTCTCTTCTTTAAAATTCAGTCGAAGGAGACGAAGTTATGTTATCCCCTCAGAAGAAAGATCAATCCTTTATTAAGTTTTTTTCTTCTCAAGACAAGAACATGAAAAGATTCAAAAAAAAACAGAGGAAGACGAAACAGAGAGAGACAAGAACCGTTTCAGGGGAAATAGAGAAAGCGAAGTGAAAGAGAAAGAGAAAGAGAAAGAGAGAGATTTGTGGATTTAAATTAGCAGAGGGAAACAGTAAAGTTTCGTCTTTTTTTTTTTTGGTTTATCACTTCATAGTGAAGGGTGAAAAAAAAAGAAGCTTTAATGGCCGATCAGATCGTAGAAGAAGTAGAGAGAGAGAGGTTATAATCAGGTACGGACAAGACCACTATAATAATAATTATTATCTTCTCTTTAGTAAATGATGTGTACAGAAGAAACAAGAACCAAACAAACCGGAGAGATTATCTCAAACACAAACTTTAAATACTTCTTTTATTTTATTTTAAATATAATAACAATTAACAACATATAGTATTTAATAAAAATATATAAAATTTGTGTGTTTATTGATTAAAACTTGCAACTAACTTGTTTGTTTCATTTGTAAATCAGGTCCAAGAACAAGTTATATTAGCAATTTATCGTATCACGAGCCGCGATATTTTGAGTCACACCAACAAGTTTTTTCAATATTTCATTACTGTTATACCATTTTACTAATCAGCTAATTTTACTTTCTGCTTTTCACTTTTTACTTATTTTTCCTTTTGTTTTTGTCCGTTAGTGAAAGATGGGTTCCATTACACGATAGTAGTAAAAAAAAAAGGGGATAGGTCAAACCCATGGTAAAACAAATTCTGCTAGGTGTAAAAATAAACAGTACTACACTGGGGTAAAAAGTTAAAAAAAAGTGAGATATGTTAAACTCATGCAAATAATTACTTTAAAAAAAAATAGAAAAGGAAAATAAATAATTGCATTGCATATCCCTAAGTTACCCTTTCATCACAATAAAATGTTTTTTTCCATATTTTAAAAATATAGTTGACTCTTGGTGTTCTCATATATATATATATATAGGTAACTTTAGATTTTATGGTAGTATAAAACCAATATTTTAAAACTTAAATCGAAATTTGAGTTAGATGGGGAGTAACGAAGATTATTCCAAAAAATCAATCAAAGAAAAGAAAATGAAACTTTAACATTCAAAGTGTGAGTTATGGTAATGACGTCATAAATAAGGAATATAGAGTGTATATATAATATTAATAACGTACGTACGTGGGGGGTAGGGGGGGGGGTTGACCCAAGAGATGAAAACGCGGCTGTTAAAAAGGGAATCGGAGTTAGGAGTGTGTGTGATGAGTTCGTTGAAGTTAATTGTACTCGTCGATTGTTTTGTCGGGTCAATATTGTCCAATTATAATCTGACACGAACATCACCCAACTCATCCGTATTTTGGTCCTTGTTTCTTTTTTTTTTCTTTAACGTTTTATGGTAAATCTTTTTTTTTTTTTTTGCTTCTTTTTTAAAAAAACAGTTCAAAAAAATTTTGGTCGTCTTTTTCACTTGATTATCACTAGAAATTAGTTTCCCAAAATCTAGAATATCTGTTTTCTTTATTTCCCTCTTATTAGGTTGTCCATTTTACTTCAAAGTTAAAATATTTAAACCTAACACCAAACTACAAATGCAAGTCACATTTAACCAGAGAAAATATTCATTATGAGTTCTCTTCTTGCTGCTGATACCTAATTGTAGTATTTAAAGGTACGAGAAGAAATAGTGGTGGTATGTAGGTGATGAATTTACTCTTTTAACTCTATAAACACTATGCAGACGACTTAAGGTAAAGATAGGACTATATTAACTTCTATTGACCTTATACGAAACCAAGTAACTAATTCTTTTTGTCGACTTGTGTTTGAAGAGAAAAATCACATGACTATTCTAACATAAAATTGTAAATAAATATTTGTGTAAGTTCATTGTCAAAGAATGAGCAAACAAGGTTGAAGAAAATAGGAGCAAACAAAAAATAGTTAATAGAGAATACATGGACCAGGAGAGAGGAAGAAAACAAAGGGATTAATTAATGCATGACTTGTGAAAAAAAAAAAAAGAACAAAACATAAAATCATCGACATGACACACAGTTTCTTTGTCTTTCAAGTGTGTATTTCAGCCATATACTTTTTCATCTTATCTCGAACACACACACTGTGATATTCATGTAGATGTATGTAAATGTATATATATTTAATATGTGGAATTGACATGGATACAGAGAAGCAACACAAAATTAGAATGGTAAATAACTAAATATTGTGTTAGTTGGTTGTCTTGCATTATGATTATAGAATGGTCCATTGGTCCTATGACTCCTAGCTAACCCTATCTTCAACTTTTCTTATACATAAAAATATGAAACTACTTTACCCAAGCTCTATTAACATTGGCTTTCCTGATCTATATACTATACTTAATAGCCTTCTTATTTTGTAAGTTGTCTATGCAGAAAGAAATTTAATTGACGACAAAAAAAAAAAAAAAATTTAATTTTATCACACGTACAAAAATAGTTTTCTCTTTCACATTCAAGATTTATTCTAATGTAAATAATTTCTTTAGGGATAAATGGATAATGCAAAATCAGATGAAGATATTGTGTTTAAAAATTATATTACAGAAGGTTTGACTTGTACATGTCTTGGAGATAAAACACTAGACATTTTGAGTTTTATATATAAATATATTTATGTGACCCTCTGGTCACTATTAAACCAAGTTGAAGTCATACTATTCTAATGGAAAATAACATGCTATATAGACAAATATAAATCTATAATTTCATATTAGTATTTGGAGTTCTATTCATGTTAGAAATTTGTTTTTTTTTTTTTTTTTAACATCATTCATGTTGGGATTGTTATGTCATGTCTATTAGCTGCTATAACGCATACGTCAAAGCTAGGGAACCCGATGTCATTTGTATAATTGTAATTTGTATGTTTCAAACAGTTTAATTATGTCTGTATGATCAGTTTTCAATCCTAAAGTTCCTAACAATCTTTTATTTAGAGAGAGAGAGAGAGATAGATGGTTGGAAGACATGAGATGTGACAAAAGGGAAGATGGGTGTAGTTAAGTTGTTGTGTCACTGTCCGCCAAACCTTCCAAATCAAATAGAAGCGTCACCGCTCAGACAACCAAACCAAACCTCCCAAACGTCCCTTTCCATGTTTCACCGTCAACTGCTTAAATCTACCATTAACTCCTAATATTTTTCTTTTTTTTTCTCTTTTTCCAAATCCTCACAATTCCTTTATTGGTCAACAAAATCCCATAAGAAACAAAAGTATATGTTTGTGATAAAACTGGGATATATTGGAAAACCATCCCCTAAATGATTAACCTTCGTGGATTATGTTTTCTTGCTAATGAAAACAAGAGAGACATATCAAATCAAAGAATTTAAGCTATAACTTGCATATGAAAAGATAAGACGAACTGCATGTGCATAATCGTGACATCTGTTTTTTGTTATTTTGATTTACATAGAAATATAAAATATAAAATCGTAGGTGCCAACCATTTCTTTTCCAAATATTATATATACTTGATGTGGTTAGATAATATTTAATGATCTTGTCCCGAGTTAATTAACCTATGCTAAAACATTGTAAATTTGCTTTTTGTAGGGGAATAGGATCGGAGATCAAAGATTTATGTCAAAAAGGAGATTAAGATTCAAAATGGTAACCACAAAGCTTTTTCTAGTTCCACATCTTAAGAATAGTGCTCGTGAGATATTTGTTCTCCCTCACCTGCAAAGAGAAAACATGATGCGTATGTTCACCAACAAAATAGCATATATATTGTGGAAAGTCTCCTCTAAAATTATCCAAAATAGCTCTCAAAATGGCATATATATAATTGTATGCTAACATTTTGTTTAGTCTTCTCTAAATTATCCAAAGTCATACAATTATAACATTATGGATAATTATTTAAAAATGCTCTCAAGTGTTTTTTACGAACATAACCAAGTATATATATATATATCACTTTCAGGTCACACAAACATCAATACTCCAACAAAAAGAATGAATGTAATCTAATGACATCAAGTAAATATATATTAGTCATTAAAACTTTAGGTGTTCTTAGTTAAAAACTTTAAATGACATTTTCGGATCATATTTTGTGGCCAAATTTTTAGAGAATATAAATTTGGACATATTCGTACTAATTTTTTTAATATAAATTTTGATATATTCTTAATAATATTGGACCAGTCTTTTTAAATATATATTTTTATGAATCTGTTTAATAATTTTGATACTTGCAGTAATTTCATTCGTAACTATTTAACATAGAACAAACTTTAGTTATTAAATTATTCAGTTAAATTTAAATTTAGCTAATTTTTGTTAGAGGCTGCTACTCCCATTTTAAACGTCCAACTAGTGCCCATCCCAAACTTTTACCATTATTATATCTCACCAAATCATGCAATTTGATGATATTGTGGACGAAAATATCTTTGTAACATTGGGAAAAATAGAAAAGAACAACAGTGGCTTACTGATAAAAGTGGGCCAAAACTAAAAAAGGGTTTGGGCCCAAACGACAAGGACAGAGCGAGAGACTATATTGCGCCCGACGCGCATTTAAAACACATACTGTTGACAACTCGTTAACTTACGCTCGTGACAGCTAAAGACAACTTACGGCCTGACTGGTTCAAACGCTGCGATTGCGGTTGCGGAAGATTGCAGAAACGGACGATTGCGATTTCAAGCGTTATTAAGTGTTTTGAACGACTGGTTTGGTGGTTTAAAATTTGTGTGTTTGCAGGAGGTTTACGATTGGTTGACTAGCGGGTGCAATAGCGGTTGGAACATAATAAATGTGATATATAATATATAAATGTTTAAAAACACAAAAATTTTAATTAAACTTGATTTATAATTTAAATTTATTTAAAAAATACTAAAATAATTATTTAAAAAACAAATAAATTTCATATTGAAATACTTATTCCTTTATGCATTTGGCTTTTCACCAAAAATTTAATCAAGTAATTTGATAAATGACAAAACATATGCTTTAGATCGTAGATCTTTTCTCTTTTCTCTTAGATCATGGGTCAGTAGTTGCATCGGTAGGAATGGTCAAGTGAGAGTTGAGAAGAGTCACTGGTGATTTGTATTAATATTTTTCACAAATAATCTTATTTTTAAAAAATTTCTGATGAATTATTATATTTATTTAGATTTTTTTGAACTTATGTGCGATGTGTCATTAAATTTACATCAAGTTTTCTGGGTTATTGTTAATTGAAATATTATTTTCTTCTAATTGTTAATTTTATAATCTCTGTAATCGTATCTGTACTTCATTTTCTCCCATTTTTAATGAGTAAAATGGTTAGATAGAAGATATAACACAAAAGAATTTCATTATTATTGATTTCTTTTAAGTTTTTTATCAAAAAAAAAAATCCAACCGCAATCGCCCGCAACCACAAATGCTTGCGGAAAGCAGTTTTTGGAATTTAGTGGTTTGAAGCGGTTGGAAACGATTAGGAGCGATTAAAAACGTTTTATGTGATTGGTTCCAATCATTAGCAACCGCTACCACCCACAACCACAGCATTTACGGGAAGTAGTGGGAGAACCAGTCAACACATTAGTCGTAAAAGTAATTGTACACGTGGCATCATCATCACGGCTTGCTTTGTCTCCCACGTTAAATCCTTATAAGCTGAAACATGATTGGCCAACTGATTCCATTTATATATATCTTTAGATTTATTGTTTTTGTTTTCTGTCAAACAGATTTATTGTTTTTTTGGTAATCTCTTGGTTTATTATTTTTGTTTCAAATAAAGATTGATTAAAATATTTTTAGTCCCTTTTAACAATAAAAATGGTAAATATTCTTTTTTTACACTTTTTTTTTTACAATATCAAAACTATTTTATGTATGATTTTTTCAGGAATATTAAATTTTGTTTTTTGGTCGACATCAAATGTTATGATTTATGGAATGAGACTCCTAAATGTGACATCTGTATTTGAATGCATCTTAATATTAATAAATTTGGAAAAAGTAAATTAGTCGAGTAGCTCTCAACAATAATCGATGATAAGAAAAAATACAAAATAATTGATGATAAGACAATAATCGATGACAAGAAAAAATACAAAATAATTGATGATAAGTTGGGTCATAATAATTTAGTGTTTTTTTGTATCCACTGATGTTTTTTTTTTCACTCAAAACTCTTAAATGATTTTGTTTTTGTCCATTAATAAGTCTAGAATTATTAAAACAATAAAATAAAATAAAAATTGATGAGGACAAATGAGGGAAGAGACATAATTGGGGGTTAAAGGGACCCTACAAGAAGAGAAAGACAACGAAGTCTGAGGAATCTGTGTCGTTATGTCTTCAGATTCAGATGACACCTTCTGTTTTATTTGTCTTTTTTCATTTTTTTTTTCAGAACCATTAAAATACAGATGATTACAACAACATTTACTATACGGAGAGATTGAAACTAGAGAAAAAAAAAACTATATAAAAAAAGGAATGTTAACTATATATGTTGTCTTGGTGATATATGTTATCTTCCTCTTCTTGTTTTTTTTTTGCGAAATCGACTTCACTCAAATGCAAATCCAATGTTTGGCTAACACTATCTTGAAGAGATTCAAAAATGCATATCGCATTATCCTACAAACTAGTATTGATGATGGCTCTGGATTCTCCAGACTTTGAAACAAAATATATTGTAACAGAAGTGGAATGCGAACAATACTCCTCTTTCCTTGAAATCAATCTCAAAATCACATAATTGAAGTATAATTGAATCGTCACCAATGTCAATATCCATAGATGGCAGGGCGACGGTCAAATTACTTAAGTATGAAATCAAAAAGGTGAACCCTTGAGTAAAAACTGAATCGTTGTAAAGAGTGAGGAGCCGTTTTATGGTAATCACACTTCACACCTCTCAAATCACTCTTAGGAGAGACAAGAATACGCATTGCTCTAGTATATTGTTTTATACTATTTTTTTTCTTTCATTTGTTCAATATTCTTATTACCTAAACAACTTTGTTTCCTTGAAAAAAAGAATACGAATTTATTTGATGTATATTATATATTCAATTTGATAAAACTGTAGATTTGAATGATGAGTTCAAATTTCATGTTTGACAAATACCAAAGAGTGAATTCTCTTTGGGT
>NC_025691.1:7944044-7980383 GCF_000633955.1 Camelina sativa
GGGGGGGGGGGGGGGGGGGGGGAGAGAGAAAGGTTGAGTGTTTTCTAAACCGCGTGTTAAAAAATTCTGAATTTCTTGCCTCTTATCCACACTTTGAACCAAAAAATTTGGATTTCAATTGTTCAGATCATATACCAATTTCATAATATTGATGTCTCCAACCCAAATGTCAGAAAAACCTTTTCGGTTTGACAAAAGTCTCTTTCGTGAGAGATGGGAGAGTCAGCAAAGGTACTCAATCATGGATCAAATTCGAGGTTGCAAGGAAAAGCATGCCTTGGTGTAAACAAAAGTTCTAACTTAACTCAGCAAAATGTATAACTTCCCTTGAAGGTCAACTCAATAGACGAATGTCAAGTCTTATTATACAATCAGATCGTATGCTCATCCCTCGATTTTAACATGACTTGGCTTCAGCTTATAGAGATGAGGAAGTCTATTACAAGTTAAAAAAGTCAGAATCAATGGCAACTAGAAGTTAAAAAGTCAGAATTAGCACCTAGTCTTTATATTCTTTAAGTACATTTTTATAGAGTAATATTTGGTTTGTAAAGATATTACAAAGAGTTACTTTATTGTATATAAACTCATAAGCCAGTGCTTGGAAAAAATTAGGCTGGAATGCCACTTTCTATTTTGTATTTTAACATTTTTTGAAAAATCAGAATCTGTAGAAAAGGTTTAATTTTTCAGATTGTGTGGAAGAAATCTTTTTGAGATTAAATTCTAATAATTGTGAAAATACAAAAAAATCGATGTTGAAAAGATAAATAAATTTTAAAATATTGTTAAACATCTTAACTGATGCTAGCCAAATAATACCACGTCGAATTCTTTGAGTTTTCTATTAAATTCTTTTCAAACAGCATACCATCCCAAGCAACCTTAGTAAGTTGAATAGATACTAAAATTTAATAGAATCTATAAAGCACAGAATTGAATAACACTAAAATCATATACATAATTGTTTCATTTAATGCTTTCTATTTTTTTATTTTTTATTTGCTTTCTAATTGTTTAATTGCTTTAAACATTATTTAAGATCCAATTAACACAATACATTTAACTCACACACTAAAATAAAGTTATAACTGAAAATAAAATAAATTATGTATTAATCATATTTCACCACTCAATTTTATTAAAACACAATAAACTATTATTGTAACTTCATAATTCTAAATGTAACTTCCATCAATTCTTATCATATAAATAAGCATTCTCTCATTTTCTCATATTGACATTATTTTACTTTCTCATTTTCACATTCTCTCATTCTCTTCCACTTCTCTCATTCTCTTCCACAATACCTCAAATCATTTTTCGTTTTTTTTTCGATTTCTTATTTTTGTTGTATGAGTTATAAAAAAAACAAATGAAATATCATTGTAAATTTTTAATACTAAATTTTAATTTTAGAGACTACATGATATATATTTTACATTGTTCTTATTTTTAAATTTTAATCTCCATTATCTAATTTGGATTATCATCTTATAAGTAATCATTCTCTCCTCCTCTCCCACCAATATCAAATATTGTTATATCTCATAGAGTTTGATTCTATATTTTAATTTAGAAAGTATTATATATATTTAACATTGTTTTCAAATTTTATTTTATTTATATAAAATTAAAATATTTGTTTTATATTTCTTGCCTTTCTAATCTATTCACATTTATTTTTTAAATTTCTATAGTTAAATTTAAATTCACATATGTTGGTTTTAACAAAAAAATCAAGTTTATTTGAGAATTAAATGTTCATATTCCTTTTAAACGATCAAAGTGTAACATATTACACTTTTGAATCAAATTATGGACCCACCAACACTTACTTTTAAATTAAATGGGTTTTAATTTTAGGAGTTGGAAAAGTATATAAAGTTTGTTTGTAACTCCCATAATAATATCTTAGTAGTGTTCTCAATGAATTTAATTTAATATAATAGAACATGTTAAAAATGTATTAGTATGCACTTAATTGCACTTTTGTAACTCTCAAATAGTTATCTAATTTTGTATAATCCAATTAAAAGAAAGACACATATCTCACTATAACCCTCATGGATATACATGTAATATATGATATATAGTTTAATTATTTTTTTCTATATGAAACATTATCATTTTATAGAAATCAAAATCCAGACACAATTAAAGACTTTAAGATAATAACCTAATAAAGTAGTTGATGTTTTTTATTTTATTTTTATGGAAAATGTATTAGTCTAATAATCTATGGTTAGACTCACTTAGTTATATATGTATGAGATATTGCAAACTACTGTTTATTATTTTGATTTTTTTCTTAATTGAAATATTTTAAATCTCTTTAAGCTATCTCCATAAATAAATAAAAAATATGCATAACTAACACGAAAAAATAAATTTTATGAAATATATATCACAATGATTTTTAAATATGACTACAACTACAAAAATATATGACATATGACATGTAAGATACAATATGAATTAATTGCACTAAATATATTATCATATAAAAAAAATTGATTTCTTTACTTTATTTAAATTCATACTATGTAGCTTTTAAATTTTGATGTACACCGAAAAAACAAAATTATAATAACATGTTAATTTAAATTATTTTTTCAAAATAGAATAGTGATTGTGTAAGAACTCACGCGTAGCGTGAGCTAACACCTAGTTATATAAAAACTTTAAATTCTTTCAAATCCGATTACATTAATTCCTTAAGTAATAATACAGTAATACAACTCCTCAAAAAATATCAAATCACCCAGTGTATGTGTCTTTAAAGAAACTTTAAATTATTTCAAATTCAATTACATTGACTCCTTAATTAATAATACGGTAATGCCACTCCTCAAATCACCCCGTGTATGAGTCTTGGAGCAGTAGCATCATCTTGTTCATCCTTTTCATCATCCCCATCCCCATCTTCATCTTCAGCTTCAAAGTCGATCACATCTTCATCTGATTCTTCTTAAGCAAAATGTTGGCCATTAGTTGGATCACTCGCATCGAACAAAAACTGATTGTATTCATCAAGATCAAACACTATCTCTTTCCGTCTGTCCAAAACAAAACGTAAATTACAAGTTGTCTATCAACAAATTATTATATTATGCTAATCAAGATAATATACTTACATTTCAAAGCTTAAGATGATCCTCATTGCAGGTCTTGCAGCCTCCAGATCATGAACACCAATCTTTGTCTGAAAATTCTGGAGTAAGTTACCTCTACCTTCCACTCCAGTAACAATATAGAAAACAACAAAAAGAAATAAAATCAGTCAAAACAGACACTTTAGATTGATAGTCGTTATTTCATGTAGAATTGATTACTCAAAAACATAAACATAAAAACAATACCACTGTCTTTAACTTCTGGATGAAGGTTGTTACTCTACAGAGTTGCCCGAAAAATGTTCCAAGCTGAACCTCCATAAAGATTGATAAAAGTTAGTATAAGCATTTTACAATTTATTGAACAAAATCAAAGATAGCATATGTGTACCTCCTCGAATTTAACATGACTTAGCTAGCTTCAGCTTATAGAGATGAGGATGTCTATTGAAAGTTAAAATGTCAGAATCAATGGCTACTAGAAGTTAAAAAGTCAGAATATTATTCCCGCAAAAAAAAAAAATACTATCAAACAAATTATATTACAAGATGAAGTGCATTAAGTTTAAAACCGATTTTAAAATCTTTTTACCAAATAAAATATAGAATTGATATATGGGATACTATTAAAATTCAAATATTTTCAATAGAATTCTACACATAATTCTTATACCGGCGTAAGTACGCAGACCTAATCTCAATATTTAATATAGCTTTAATTATACCATGTACTATTTTTTCTCCTAAATAAGCTTAATAATTCTATAAAAAAATAACGACATCGAAAATGATGGTACTAAACAAGCGGAAACACACAAAAAAGCGTGAATTAATTAGAAAACTCATTTGGTCTACTGAAGTTACAAAAGCCCTGTTTTTAGTCTCTATGCTCGGATCTTTCTGTTCTAGTCTTCATCTCAATGATCTTTCTGTGCGAATTTGAATGCACGGTTGGGATGAAGGTCGGGCTTGATGCTGGACGGTATTCTGGAACAAGACGGCCTGACCTGAACCGTACCCCGCAAGCATTGCATAGGGTGTTACGCCCACATGGTCCTTCCCTCCACTGCGGTGTCCTAGTTGTCTCGCAATGAGTGCATTTCCGGACAGTCCCATCTGAGTTAAATAGTTCTGGACTGGAGACCGACGGGGCCGGACGACTCTTGTTCTTCTTGCGCTTCTTGGCAAAACTCTCAGAAGAGAGGTAAGTTTCAGATTCTGATTCATCCGGAACGAAATGCTGAGACATCTCTGCTCCAAGTGACTGGAAGAATCTAAGCGTTGTGGGGCGTTTGCGTTTGCTTCTGATGCCTTTCACAAGAAAGGCCAGTCTCTGAATTCTGTTTTGGTTTTGGGACAAGACGGAACCGTTGGTGGTGTTGTCGACAACTGAGACTGGGCTTGAAGACTGAAACAGCTTCGAGACTTTGACATCAGGAGGGGAGTTATCAACAGTAGAAGAGACATCCGAAGAACTCGACTGCTTCTGCACGCATGAAGTCAATCAAAGTAAATGAATCTAAACTCAGTAACATAAAAAAAAGAACACATGATCTTCATCAGTTTCTCTCCTTACAAAACAGGATCTGATATGCTGCAATTATGGTATGTCTCTATCAAGTTAAATGAGAAACAAAGAAAAGTATACAAACGAAACAAACATGAGCATGGTTCCTCATATATCAACAGAGTTCAATATCAGATTGACAATGATACTAAGCCTAATCCTTCTTGTGCTACATATACACATACAAACTGATAGAATTAGAAAACAGTTCTCCTTTGTTCCTCTCAAGAACAAACACAGACACTTAACTAACCAAACTAATTTAAAGTTTTGTTGAAGAGGTCAAGAATACCCAAAAAACTTTCCCTGCCACAAAGGCCCTAAACAACCACAGAAACACTCAACTCCCTTACCTATCTACCCACATCCTATATATATATATATATATATATATAAACCAGCTGCTGAGTTGGCAACTATTCCTATCCATGGGAATTTGACACAGGAAAAGGTAAAGTTAAAGACCTAAGACACTGCACAGTCCTTTTCACATATACCTTCAAAGACTTCACATACATACTCTTACTTTCTCAGGTGCTTTCCTAACTGGGTAAGAAAATAGTAATTGTGTTTCAAACCCACAGAAGCATTACACACAAAACTATTTTCCTCTAGCAAATAATGTGCATTGTGATTGTGTGGAATGTGGATAATCTACCGAAGTAACATGTATGTGTGATGAACATCTCTAGCCTAAATAATGCATAACCGATACATAAGAAGCGTGATTCTTTGACTTTAACACACACATAATTCGGTAAAAAGCAAATGGATATTGTAATCGTATGAACAATCAAGTAACATAAATAAATGAAGTTTCAATCCAAAATGATGCACTTTCCTAATGCAGGTAAGAGTGATTCTTTTCAACGCAAATTAGCTACCAAAATGAAGCTTAAATCCAAAAACATTGACATATTGCAGTGTACCAAAATATTCCTAATGCAAATGTGGGAAGTGATATCAAGTTGCATAAATGATGCAAAGTAAATAATCTATCAAGTGAGATGCTTAATTAAATGTGTACAAGCCTAAGAAAGACTCACCACAATGGTTGCAGGCTTGTGGACTCGCACACGCTGCACCTTGCAATTGAACTCAGAGGACAAACTCGTTAGCACATCCAATGGTGGAGGGCCGAGGTTTTTAAACCCGGTAACCCAATCTTCTTCCTCATCATCATCAGCGGTTTCGATGTCTTCAAGGGGGAACTCATCCATATGCTCAACAAGATTGTCAAAGAAATTATCAGCTAAACCCTTGAAGTCCTCTTCAGGTAACCAAGAACCGTTACTCATTTGTCACTCACTGCTCAATAAAAAAAAAAACATAGACAAGACAGAGCAAACAACATAAACATAAGTTTAAGCAAAGCCAAGCCAAGTAACAATGAACCAGCGTATGTATGACTAAACTTCAATTTCCCATTTGCTCACTCAATATGTTGACTCAATAGAGAGAGAAAGCAACAATAAAGCAAATTTACAGAACAGAAATGGCAAAAAAAAAGACTAAATTGAGTCAAAAAAAAAAAAAATCATTTTTAGTTTCGTCGTTACATATAAATTGGCTTAGAATTTTTAGGCAAAAAAAGATTTCATTTTTAATATTCAATTCAACATTTGAATTCAAACCCATTTCGAGAAAATCATGAGAACAGTCTCCGTTTTAACAGTTTTAGGGCACATAATAACAAAACACGAGACAAGGAAGAATCATAACGAAGAACAAAACATCTTCTTTTTACATTTTGCACTGTCTCATAATCAGAAAAAAAACAGAGATAATTGAGAAAAAATGGAAGAGAAAGAGAGTGAGACAGAGAGAGAGACACACGAACCTTCCGATACAGCAGCTGACTGCACAGAACGCATTCCCCAAGCACGAGCAGGGGTGTGAGAGAAAGACACTAATTTGTCCCAAATTGGGGATTTAGGGATTACAGAACATGAGATAGATAGAGAGAGAGGGAGAGAGGTAATGTTGTTAATGTACACGGGGATTTCAATTGTGTGTCATCTTTGACTTTACCATTCAATTTTGTTTTTCTTTTTTCTTTTTTTTTTGTTGTTTGGGAAAAATGAGTTTCCAAAATTTTATATTTCTAAAGATTTACTTCACTTTAAAGAAAATTTTAGATTATTTTGTACAATTGCAGGAAACTGAGACAAGTTTTAATGGAAGGTATCTATTCAAAATATTATATTAAGCAATTCATTTAAGAAAAAAAAAAAGAATTTATACAATTTCAGAGGAAAAAATTACAGCTATTATTATTATCATCAAAACTTATCATAACGTTGAGATTTTGTACCAATGATATATAGGTTCAAGAATATTTTAGCTTACTCATATTTGATCACAATCTGTATAAGTGATGACAAAACAAAATATCTAAGAAACTTAGTAAAATACCTTAGAAATACAGTAAACTTAATTGATACTTAAAAAATAACTTTATTTTCATTCTTTTTATTGTTGATGGGTAAATGGTATTGTATTATTCAAAATTATATTAATTACATAATAAATTAGTACTCTTTAATTTTAAAAAATTACCTTGAAATATGAGATTTTTTTTTAAAATGAGTTCAGATTATCTGACTAAAATTATGTTAAATTTTTTTACTGCTATTAATTTACGGATTTGTCTTCGACAATATTCTACAAGCGATGACACTAAAATTTTGTTTCGACACTAAAAATAAATGGTGTATGTAATTTAGTACAATTTTTTTTAGTAAAATCATTTGTTAAGACGACTTTCATAAATTTTAGGTTATTCGATTAATGAACTTAGTATTCCTCGTAAAACAGATTTAATTAACATACTAACTAAGTGAGTGTAAATGATGTTAAAAATTAGAAGAAACTGTAGTTATTACTTTTGCTCTTAATATTGTTTACAGTTTATAAAACTAGGTTGAATTAGAGGTTGAAGGTTGGGTTTATGATTCATGGTTACAATTTTGTTGGGTTTATGATCCAACCCTACTCTATTTTCTTCTTCTAAATTCTATTATAGAATAAAGTCTTTTTCAAAATAAAAGAAATGATATGATTATTCTATAGGAGTAACTCTATTTTTTATACTAATACTGAGACCTCTATTTTAGAGTAATACAGAAACATTACTAAACTCTAAAGCGAAAATAGAAAAATACATATATAGGACATCTCCAATCGGACCAATCCATCTCAATTATTTTTTCTAAACTCTATTACAAAGTAAAATATTTCAACCCCGCTTTATAGCTTACTGTAAAATAGAGTAAAGGTTAGGAACTTAGTAGTTTTTTTTTTGTGTGCACCCAAATACTTATATTGCTCTTCAAATGTTATGGTCGTACAAGCTAAGACAATGCTTGGCGAGCGAATCAACCAGGAGAGGAGGCAATATGAAACCATGGGGGTCAATTGACACCCATGGATTTTTCTTTTTGAATGAATGTAAAATTTATTCATCACAAAAAACCAGTGTTACATCAACTGCAGCATTTTTGAGGTGGTTTTTTCCCACTCTGTTTACAATTTAAGTTCTATTTGAAAGCCAAAAAAACTAACAGGTCTTCATAGTTTTTTTTTCCGAGTTCTGAAGTAAGGTGATCCTATTTTGAATATTCTTGTCAATGGTTTCTCCAAGGGTTTGTTGTTGGTGTATGTCAAAGTTCTGAACTCTGAAGCAAGGTGATCCTCTTTTGAATATTTTGAATATTTTGAAGTTGGTGTATGTCAAAGTTTTTTTGATTCTCGGAGCTTCACTGCATATGGAAAACTTTGTTGTTCTGATCACCAACTTGAAGCCAATGAAGCTTCGATATCTGCTTTAGAAAACTCTCTTCCAAGGTTGACAAATCATTTTACTTCTGATACGCCTCTGTTTCCTCTCTTATTGTTTCATCTGTTTGACATGAGAGTGTCTCGGTCTGCTTCTCGCACAGTTCTGCATATGCCGCTGTCACTCTTTGCGGTAAACCACCCAATTTATCTCGACTTAAGTTTCTGATCAGGGGCTTCAGATTCTTAAGTTTCTTTGAAAATCGGAACATTGCAGAAGTAGAGTGAAACAGAAAAGGTGTATCATTCACCGGTACAACTCCGGCATTGTTGCAATTGAGTTGACAAATTTAAAAGGTCTCTTCGTTGCAGGCTTTCTTTTTCTGAATCTGAATTCGACTTCTTAGGTGATCCAAGCAGGCCCCCTGCTTCGAAGACAAAATACGCCTTTGAATACTGATGGAGCCAGACATTATTAATAAGTACACAATCTAATTTTTTTACAGATGACCCCCTCGTTACATTTGTTGCACCAAGTGAATAATGGACTATGTGAGCCCATATCTGTCAGTGAACAATGCCTTACCACAGCTTGAAAATTCTGCATACCCGGAGAAAGATTAGTGTTGGATATGGGTTCACCCTGCCTTAACAGGCCTCCAACCTAGCCCATTCCTGAATAGTCAACCTAACCCTGATAATCTTTGACTGACCAGATCATCCTTATCGGGCCGACAGAGTTTATAGAAGGCCCAATAAAGACGGACAACCCATCGAACGACAGCCTGCAAAGAGGAGATCACCGACTTTGCCCTAAAGTGGTACCACATCGATCTTGAGGTATGAGATTGAGACGTCCCATCAGCTATAAATACCGAGGGACAAGCATGGAGAAGGAAGGGAGGGATCTGGAGCAGGAGTCTGACATAAGTCTGATTCTAGCACGAAGTTAAATAGTCATATTGAGAATACATAATTCTGTAAATAGCCGTTCGGCATATATCGGAATACTTTGTAAACTCAGCGATCTTTGGCTGTCAGAATAAAAGTCCTTTGTTTCGCCCTCTTTAAATCATTATTCTCAGTCTAGTAGAAATCTTTCAACATTTGGTGCGCATCCAGGGAAACAAACAAGGAGAGCTTTTAAAGGAAGTCCAACATCAAAGAGCAGTACGTCTTCAAAATGAGAGAAGGGGAGACCACTGGGAGCGATGGCTACGTAGCGGAAACGCCGGACCGCATTCAACAAGTCCAAGAAGAACTCCCACATATTCCGCCTACCCGAGCCCCGACAACACTAAACGGATCGATAGGGGAGGGAACAAGTGCCTTGGACGTAGGCGCATTGATGCGGAGCATACTCGAGAAAATAGAGGCCCGAGACAAGAAAACGGAGGAACGTTTCACTTCTCTTTCCAACATCTGTGCAAGGTTGCAAGAAAATGCCGAACAGCCAGAAGCCACCAATAGAGCCGAGAAGGGTCAAAACGGAGAATTGGCCGAGCTCAAAAGTCAGATCAAAGATGTCACAAGCAAGTTCCATCAAGCTACTAGCGCGGCACCTGATGTGGACCACATGCTAGAGCAATCCAAGAAGACTTCGTTTACTGCGCGAATTCGCCGGGTCGTCGTCCGTCCGGATTGCAAAATCAAGCACCTGACCCCATACAAGGGAGACTCAGATCCAACCCATCATTTAACGTCCTTTGAGATTGCGATCCATCGATGCGAATTTCCCCCGGAAGAGCTCAACGCCGGGAAGTGCCAACTGTTTATAGAAAACTTGAGTGGCGATGCCCTGGGCTGGTTTTCTTCCTTGCCACCCGACTCAATCGATAGCTTCCGCACGCTCTCATTGACCTTTTTAAAGCAGTACTCGATCCTGGCCATCCCTACCGCGACAATCGCCGACCTCCATAATATCGAGCAGGGAGAACATGAGCCACTACGAAAATTCATGGAAAGGTTTAAAAAGATTGCCTCACAGGTGAACACCCCCCATAGCGTTTCGCTCGCCGCTCTCCAAAAGGCCCTATGGTATGAGTCAAAGTTCCGCGAAGATCTTAAGTTGAACAGATTCCCAACTTTCCAAGATGCCCTCCATCGAGCAGCAGTCCATATCAAAATGGAAGAGGAAAAGGTCGTCTTCGATAAAAAGCGCTCCTCCACCGGAACCCAGCCGTCGACCGGCAAGGCAAAAGAGGTATACCACGAGCCTCGTCAGCATCTCGATAAAGACTACCTCACAGATAGTAAGAAACGTGGCGTGACGTACCTGGTCAATGACGCCCCACCGCCCCCAGTCACTAGCTCGTCAGCTCTAATACCGACGACCCTACCAAAGGGCGCGAGGGAGGAGCCTGACCATAACCTCTACCGCGAATTGCATGAATACACCGGACATTCAACGCAGTCTTATAGACACCTACAAAACGCATTGCTAGGAAAATATCTCAACGGCGAGGTCACAGTGCAGCTGCGCCAGTACAAAAGTAACGCCCCACGAGGATGAGGTAACGCACGAGGACGCCTAGGGCAACAAGGTCGTCCAAATAACCGACCAGTGCCCAATAACCAGCCCGAAGCTGGTAACCAGGCAGGCGGACAGGAAAACCAGCCGGCTGACGTGCCGCCACCCCCGACCCGTCGCATAATCAATGTAATTAAGGGAAGCCTCCCATTCGACCCTAATTCACCCCGCGTCGTGTATCCTATCCACGACGTCGATAGAACCAAACGCGATTGGTTACCTCGGAGCACATCTACTTGCCGATCGTACGCTCCAATCATGTTCAGAGAAGAAGATGCTGCCCGGTTGCCAACTTTGCCCGCAGGACCTGTGGTTGTCGAAATGAATATCGGCGATTGCCTATTCCCGGATGTCTTAATTGACACGGGAAGTTTAGTAAATGTTATCTTTAGGAGAACGCTTTCCCAGATAAAAGTTGACCTGCATCTTGCTATGCCAGAGGTGCAAACTCTGACTGGTTTCGATGGGAGCTCCATCACTTCCCTAGGCACGGTCATGCTCCCGGTATACGTCGGCGGAACAGTTCACCTCTTCGGTTTCGCCGTCGTCGATAGGCCAACCGCATATAATGTCATCCTCGGAACGCCTTTGTTCAATAAAATGAAGGTCGTGGTCTCAACGTACCAACAGCGCTTGGCAATTACACCCTTTATGCCGACCCGACGACAACTCAATGGCCACCACGACGTCATGTCGACATGATCGGGGGCAGGACAGCTTGTAGGGATTCTGTGCGCTCCATCCGTGATTACGTAAAGGCCGACACGGCCGCAATATGGCTGGTTAAGGTCCCACCATTCGTTCCAGCGATCACAGAGGCAGAAGACCTGGTTGGAGTCAACTTCCCACACAACGATCCTCTTGTCATCGAGCTGCACATCGGCGAAAGCGAGGTAACAAGGATTATGGTCGACATGGGGAGCTGTGTCAACGTCATCTTCTAAGACGTCCTCGACAAAATGGAAGTTAACAACAACAAAAATAAACCGTCGATCAGGCCGTTGACGGGATTCAACGGAAACTACATGATGTCGTCCGGCATAATCAAATTACCAATCTACGTGTCAGGCACATCCTCGTGGCATAAGTTTGTTGTCGTCGACAAGCCAGCAGTCTACAACATCATTCTAGGGTCCTCCTGGATTCACAACATGCAGGCTGTCCCATCAACTTACCATCAGTGTGTTAAATTCCCTCTGTCCGGCCAAATATATATGATCAAGGGAAATCAGGCAGACGCCAAGAGCTGTTTCGTTATTGAGTGCAAACTACAAAAAGCCGCCGACTTATAGCAATCAAAGAAATAGCTGGACAAGTTACCAACTCCCAGCCCTGAGAAAATCCCGAGTCATCATCTGATCGACGAAATCAATATCGACGAGAACGACCCAAAGCGGTGCATCGGGATTGGCGCGGACCTTGACCCAGCAATAAGAGCAGACTTGGTTCAATTCTTGAAAGACAATGCTTCCACTTTTGCCTGGTCTTTCGAAAACTTGGTTGGAATTAGCATGGACATCACGAGCCATGAGCTTAACGTTGACTGATATGTTACGGTATTGACTCACTTTGACCCCGTTTATTTGATAGTTTTGTAGTTGTTTGAGTCCTTTTCAGGTTATAATAAGAGGCTAGGAAGCTAAAAGCAAGGATTGGAACAGCAGGAGCAATGGGAGCAGAAAGGAGTTGAATTGGAGCAGAAAAGCTGATTTTAGACCCAGGAGCACATGCTCCCGATTTCCGAGCACATGCTCTCAACTCTACGGATTCATGACGACACGTGGCAAGCATCTAGGCGCCGATTCCCTGCCTAATTCCCCTTATTTTAGGCGATCCTTTGTGAGAGAAAGAGGGCTGAGATCGCTTTTTAATAGGAAGATTTGAATTTGGATTCTTTCCTTATTTTTCTCTACTTGTATGCTATTTAACCTAGGGTTTTTAGGAGAGATAATATACCCTTTTCTTTTGTTTTTGAGGGACGTTTTTGTGAGAGGGAGAAGAGCGGCTACCTTGGAAGCATTCTCTGAACCCTTTTTATTTTTATGTCATTGAATTTCTCATCTTTTGCAATGATTCATTTCTCTATGTCTAAATAGTTTTCTTTGCTAGATTAGAGGTTTCAAAAGGGGTTTCATGGGTTAGCAACATAACACAAATAGGGTTCTACATAATCGATTGTCTTCACTATTGTTAGTATTAATGCTAAGGTTGATTTGATCACCCAATCTATGATTTTATGTTTATCTATTCATCAAAAGTGTAATAGGTTGCTAGAAAAGACATTAGTGGGCAAATTATCCTAGACCTGCGAAAGTTGATGTGTAGGTGATTTGTGAACTTATCATTCCTGTTCTTTAATGCTTGTCTGCGATTCTGGGCTCAAACGACAGTTTAGGGTTTATGGACCGCCGAGCATGTGCTCCGGATGTCTGAGCACGTGCTCCGCGTTTCCGCACAGAATCGATCAGATAGAGTTATTGATACCACGACAGTGGATCAGTTTATATTTATGTTTGAGTTCGAGACTGATACTAAATCTATGCCCTGAATAGTTGTTTAGTTGCTATCTCTGAAATTCCCGAGAATTACCCCTGATCTAGTGTTTTGCTTATTGCTTTTTTTATACCGTTTTAATCGCGTTACTGTTACCAAACAAACCCAACTTTGAATTGTCTTAGCTTGAAATTGAACCAATAGAACCATAGAGTAAAACTTGGTCTTCGTGGGATTCGACCCCTAAGTAATACTTCTTTGCTATGCACTTGCAGTAGGAAAATAGGGTTTAAAACTCTGTGTATCATTGACCTGACCTACAAACCAGTCAAGCAAAAGCGGCGTAAGCTCGGCCCTGAAAGATCCAAGGCAGTAAACGATAAGGTCAAGAAGTTGCTCGCGACAGGATCTATCATGGAAGTCAAATATCCCGAATGGTTAGCAAACCCGGTAGTAGTGAAAAAGAAAAACGGGAAAAACAGGGTCTGCATCGACCTCACCGACCTAAACAAAGCTTGCCCTAAGGATAGTTACCCGTTGCCGCATATTGAGAGGCTCGTCGAAGCCACAACAGGAAATGCACTACTCTCCTTCATGGATGCCTTCTCAGGATATGACCAAATCTTGATGCACACCGATGACCGCAAGAAGACTGCCTTTATCACCGATCAAGGCACGTTCTGCTACAAGGTCATGCCGTTCGGTCTAAAGAATGCTGGGGCCACCTATCAACGTCTCGCCAATAAGATGTTCGCCGACCAGCTGGGGATAACCATGGAGGTATAGATCAACGATATGCAAGTCAAGTCTGCAAGCGCAAGCAATCATGTCGAGCATTTGCGGAAATGCTTTTAGACTCTGAACAAGTATAACATGAAGCTCAACCCGGCGAAATGTTCAATTGGCATAACGTCCGGTGAATTCCTAGGGTACATCGTCACCAAATGAGGAATAGAGGCGAACCCGAAGCAAATCAAGGCTATACTCGATATGCCCTCGCCAAGGAACAAGCGCAAAGTCCAGCGTCTGACCGGCAGAATAGCAGCCCTTAACCAATTCATCTCGCGGTCAACCGACAAAAGCTTGCTGTTTTATCAGTTGCTACGATCCACGAATAAGGAATACGAGTAGACGACCGAATACGAGCAAGCATTCGTCGAGTTAAAAACTTATTTGACCACCCCAGCCATACTCTCGAAGCCCAAAGAAGGAGAGAAGCTCTACCTGTATATCGCTGTTTCCGGATCGGCAGTCAGCGGGGTACTAGTCAGAGATGACCGAGGCGAGCAAAAGCCTATTTTATACGTCACTAAGACTTTGGACGGGGCCGAGCTACGTTATCCAAATTTGGAAAAAATAGCCTACGCCGTGGTCATCTCGGCTCGTATACTTAGGCCCTATTTCCAGTCACATACGATCGCAATCCTGACAAATCAACCCCTAAGGCAAATTCTTCACAGTCCGGGACAATCCGGTCGTATGGCAAAATGGGCAGTTGAATTATGCGAGTATGACATCGAGTACCTTGGCCGGACATGCATGAAGTCTCAGGTATTGGCAGACTTTATTGCCGAAGAGAATTGGTATCTACACGTCGACGGAGCGTCGTCGAGCAATCGTTCTGTCTCAACTTCACAGCAACAAACAATGAGTCAGAATACAAAGCATTACTTGCCGGGATGCGAATCGCAGCAGGGATCGACGTAAAGCGACTCCATGCCTACTGCGACTCCCAGCTCGTCGCCAATCAGTACAATGGTGAATACGGCACCAAATGCGGTCGTATGGATGTCTACTTGAAGATAGTAAGGGAGCTTGCACAGGAATTTGATCACTTCGTAGTCGACAAAATACCCCGAAGTGCTAATGCTCCCGCAGATGGTCTAGTTGTCCTAGCATCAACCTTGGACCCAGAATTACGTCGGGTGATCCCGGTTGAGAGCCTTTCTACAAGTAGTACGCCCCGGCAGAATTACTCTCCACCACAACACTGCCATACCCGTTCATAAGATGGGAGATGGATATTGTCGGACCACTGCCTGCCTCGCGCGGCAGAAAATTCCTCCTAATATTGACGGACTACTTTACCAAATGGGTCGAGGCAGAGTCCTACAAGAAAATCCAAGCAAACGAGGTCCAAAATTTTGTTTGGAAAAAGATAATATGCCGACACAGACTACCCTATGAGATCGTCACCGATAACGGGTCGCAATTCATATCCAAGAAATTTGACGACTTCTGTGCAAGTTGGCGCATCCGCCTTAGCAAGTCAACGCCGAGGTACCCCCAAGGTAACGACCAGGCGGAAACAACTAACAAGACAATTATAAATATATTAAAGAAGCGACTCGAAGAAAAGAAAGGACTCTGGGCCGAAAAACTGGACGGCGTACTATGGTCACATCGAACGAACCCCCGAAGAGCTTCATGGCAAACCCCGTTCTCGCTGGCATACGATTTAGAGGCATTGGCACCAGCCGAAGTCAGTGTCAGAAACCCAGAGTTAAACGAAGAAATGCTCTATGATAACCTGGACGAGATTGAGGAATTGCGAGATCATGCCTTACTCCAGATTCAGAACTACCAACAAGCGGCAGCTCGATACTACAACAAAAAGGTCAATTTGTGATCTTTCAGAGAAGGCGATCTCGTTTTATGCAAAGTAGTTGAGAATACAGCCGAGCTCAACGCAGGAAAGCTCGACGCAAAATGGGAAGGTCCGTACAACCTTTCCAAAGTTGTCTGTCCAGGAGTCTACGAGCTAATGACCATGTCCGGAGAAGCTATTCCGCTATCATGGAATGCCGGCAATCTCAAGCGTTGCTTCTATTAAATATATATATATATATATATTTCCGTTATTTTATGTGATTTGAACTACGATCTGGAAAGATGCAGCGACTACTTATAAAATCACTTTGCAAAGTTACCTCAATATTCCTTTTATTAAGCATATTTTCTTACAAAGTTTGATAAGCATCATAACACGAAAAATGCCCCTTAAAAAAAAAAGGAAGAGAATAATAACATGCAAAACATGCAAAAAATAAGGTCGGCAATTTGGCCAATTGTACGACTAAAAAAAAACAACAATGCAAACAAAATGCCACAATCCATGCGAAGTGTGGGTAAAAGCCGGGCTCCAAGGAATGTACGCAAATAATCCATGTTCGACGAGCAAAGTAAGTCGCCACTTGCGCACAATTCCTTCGATCCATGGCAAGGTATAAGTCGGGCTTCAATACGCGAATTCAACGCTTCCCGCAACTGAAATTTAACAGCAACCCCCTGCAAAAGCAAACTACAAGCAAAAAGCATATGGTCCCGAATATAGTCATCCGGCTTGACACAATAAGTTGAGAGACGTCTCACTGTCGTGAACAGCCAAACAAAAAAAAAGAAACAACAAACATAGCATATCATATCTTAAAACAAAACCCGGAGACCGGGTGCAATGTTCCGCAAATAAAAAAAAAAAAGAAACGCATAGTATGCCCAATAGCAACCCTACATACGGGCGCACAAACTAGTTCAGTTCATAAAGGTAAACAACATGCAAGGCGTCCTTAGCGACCCCCATGACCCTCACGGTTAAGAGCACAATCTCGGTCACGAAGCCAAAAAGGCATCATACGGAATCTCCCGAACCCGAACCGCTCCCAATCCTCCGGCCCAGCCTCCAATTTCCTCATTCCCATCTCGAGATCCATCATCTGCTCGACCAGGAACTTATGTTGACGACGATAGGCACGATGCTGAATTTCAATCTACCAGAACAAAAAAAAAGGGGAGAGGAAAGAGGAAAACAAAAGCAAAAGCAAAACCAAACAGTCAAGAATTCGAGAACGACAATTTTGAAACAAAGCAAAAGACGAATGACGAACTAACCGTCCTGAACCAGCTAACCGCCTGACGCCTTTCCTCGGGAGTCAAGGACCGAAGAAACTCCGGCGGAATCTCAGCAACGCCCGGCACAAAATCCCGCGGCAACGGCCGAAAAGGTGGTGACGTAGCCGCAACCGGTGGTTTCTTCCAAGAGAAGAACAACTCATTTGGACGAGCTTCGATGAAGCGACCTGACCCATCACTAGGTTAAACCGTATCGATACGAACTGGCAACGGTGAGTGATCGGTTCGGGGACGACCAAAAATGATCCGGTCACGACTTGTCAATGGTCCCATCCGTGGGGAAGAGAGACGGTCACGGTTCACCGGAACCCACTCCCCGGAATCATCGGAGTCACTCATGATCAAACAAGAAAGGGAGCAAGAGAATGTATAGCAAGGCAGAGTTATTCGTTGAAAATAAGAGGTTGTCTGGTTTACTCCCCCACCCCCACCTCCCTTTATATAGCAAGGATGAAGGGAAAGCGAAGAGACGTCGCATTAATCAAGCGCCCGTCCACTTACCAGCTTTCATTGCGCCTCCCTCTTCCGCCAATCAAGATTCTGCAATAAAAATTGCGCCACACGCAACACCCACGCGCGGTAATGATGAGAAATGCCTCGGAAAAGTAATTCACCATTCAAGTCAAGCATTTACTACGAAAAAATTGAAGGGTCCAAAGGTTGCGAGTCCCCGCCTCCACAAAGTCTCCAACTCGTCAAAAAAGGGGGGAGCTATACCAAATTCAAAATTTGCTTAGACTCTCCCCCAGCTCGTCAAAAAAAAAGGTGGGAACTATAGCAAATTGTAACTTTGCTTAGACTCGCCCCTAGCTCATCAAAAATAGGGGGGGGGGGGCTATAGCAAATTCCAACTTTGCTTAGACTTGCCCCCAACTCGTCAAAAAAGGATGGGGGGAGTTATGGCAAATTCTACTTTGCCTGACTTGCTCCCAGATCGTCAAAAAAAGGGGGACAATGGCAAATTCTAACTTTGCCTCACTTGCCCCCCAGCTCGTCAAAAAAAAAAAAGGACAATGGCAAATTCTAAGTTTGCTTGACTTGCCCTCCAGCTCGTAAAAAAAAAAAGGACAATGGCAAATTCCAAATTTTGCAAAATAGTTTAACTGATAACTACATCGTCCATATTCAAAATAAGGGGGAGAGTAAAAACGGACAAATCCCATTTCCCCCACTAGAGTTCAAGTTCATTAAAAAAAAGAGAAAGAAAACACATAAAGAGGTCTTAAAGATAGTTAAAGCCACAAGCGGCGTTATTTAAAAGCCACACACGGCCTATACGGGATCAGCTTCATTCACGCCTTCGGAAGCACAGGAGCTAACGGGTCCACCACGGCTGCGGAACTGACAAGTCCCGGGATCTGGATGGTATGCCCCTCTATACCCTCAGAAATCGGAGTCACAGATGCATCCGCCAAGGCAAGTCTGGTTACGATATCCTGCTCATGCGTTTCCTGCGGTGCCATCTGTGACCCAACATCTAGAGTCAGTTCGTCGCCATTCCCATGAGGCAGCTCGGTTTCCACGTCTTCGGCAGCAGCAGACGGCATGTTTGAGCCGTACTCGTCAAAATCAGCGACTTCGTCGTAACCTGGTATACGGCGCGGGTTGGCAACGACATGCTCAGCAGTTGGAGTCACCACGTATCCATCAGTAACCAATGGATAAATTTCAATACCTTCAACCACATTATCCCAAAAAGTCGAGCCGTCTGACACAAAGTTGATCGTTCAGGCAGGAATTGGACAACCACTCTTCACGAGATCGTCAATCTGCTTCGCAATGCCATTCGCTTGAGCCTTCATCATCATCGAGTAAAATGCACGCCTAGCATCCAATATGTGCTGACGGATCTGGTTTGACCGTTTGCGGTAGCCTTCCTTCACTTCGCGACGAACCTCCTCAGCCCTCTTATCGACAGCCAGCTTCAGCTAACGGTCATGGTCCTCAGCAGCCTGGCGAGCAGCAGCCTCCAAGCGAGTCACATCAGCACAAGAACGTTCTAACGCCCCCTGCAGTTGGAGGTTCTCCTCCTTCAGACAATTGGAGTCCCGCCAGGCCTTAGAAGCTTCAGACCGGTATTTTCCAATCTGACTCTGAGACTCCTTCAATCCAGCTTCAGCTTGAACAATGTCTCGTTCAGCAGTCTTCAACCTGCGTTCATACCGACAGACCATCGAATACACCGCGCTCGCTGACTGACACCACATTAAACAAAAAATTTCCCTTTAAAAAAAAAAGAAACTAGAACCTGAAGATCATGTCGAGCGCATTCATCGAATGCGTCGGACTCCTTTAAGTCACCTTCGGAACGATCACCCGACACTCTAGAGATCTCGCGGATGAGAGCACCACATTCCTTCTTATCAGACAAAAAAGGAGTGTCCTTCGCATAACGAATATGGACAGAGTGGGAAGACTGGACTCCCTTATCTTTCAGATCAAGTGAAGAAGTTCTCGGCTTTTTGAACACAACCAGACCGTCAGAACCAGATGGTATGTCCTTATGTTTGCCAAAATCCCCTACCGAGTTAGATAGGTTCTTCGAAGAGGAGCGATCTTTCTCAGCTGTAAGATCGATCGGGACAATGTCCATGTCTCGCTTGCTAGCATCACCAGTTTTCCCCTTATCGCGAGAGGACTTACTATCAGGAGCCCGACTGCCCGAGGCGCATGCAGCTCGAGAACTCTGGACAGATGAATGATCAACCGAACTCTTCTTCAAGGCCAGTTGTAGCTCTTTCTCTTCCACCAAATCCTTCTTCTTTGAAACGGGCTTGCCAGAGAATTTAGGGACTCCCATCTTAACCATCTTCTTGCTATTCGGACGTCCTGCAAACACAAATCGAGATCCTTAACAAGAAGAGAACAAGGCAAAATAAGCAGACCGACCAAAATTAGTAAACTTGTCAGGATCATACCTCTCGCCGGTTTCCTGCCCCTAGCCTGATCCAATTGAGGGATACTCCTCCAATCGAGAACCGTCTGCCTCCTAAGCAAGTCGCGAACCTCAAAAAAATCGGAATTTGGCGGATCAACTGACTTGTCAACCAACTCTGAAAACAAAGAAAAGAGCAAAACGATCAGTGATCGGTAAACTAACACAAGGAGAGAAAGCAGGGTCCGCCCAAGAAACTACCAGGGGACAAATTCCATTCGATTTTAAAGCCTAACGACGTATCTTCTACCGAGGCATCATCGACCTTAGCGTAAAAATATTTGTTCAACCAAGTATGGGTTTTCGATGGTGGGTGATCCATCAACTTATGCCCCAGGATTGCGCTAGCATACCAAATACCATTAAACCCTTTATGCCTGGTAAAGCGCATCATATTCTCGACGAAGCAAGCCGTCAATTTAACCTCGCACTGGTCGGTGAGATATTTGAGACCGACCATATTTCAAATCGTATAGACGGTGAGCTGAGTAATCACTATTTGACGACGCCAACAGTAGTCCATCAAGAAGGCCGAGATTGGAAAGCGAAGACCCCCTTTCGTGAAATAAGGCTCGTACAAGCTAATATACCCATCCGGGCACTTAAACACCCGATCATCGGATGATGGACATACAATAGAAGCATGCCGAGGAGGCTTACAAAAATCAGTCATGGCAAAAAGCGATTCGGCATCACAGAGCGTCAGACCAGAGTCAAAAGGAGCGTCATGATAGTCAACCCCTTCGCCAACCTCGATCTCATCTCCGGATGAGGCGTTAGCAGACCTCGCATCATCACGAGAACGAGGAGAATCGAAGCGGTTTACTCGATCAGGAGCAAAACCAACCGTTTCTGGCTCAACGGGTGTGTCAGACGAAGAGAGGGACCCAAGACTGGCTCTAAATTTAGGAGACCGGCTCCTTGGTCGGCACCTTTTGGACCGCCTCGCAAGCCTCGGTGATTCTGTCGATGTCTCGGAATCAGACATACCGAAAGCATGATTAGACGATCTGGCCCCAGAGGAACTAGATGTCGAACGCTCCCTCATGTAATCCTCACATGAGTTCGACATTATAATCGAGATCAGCAATTACAACAACAATCCAACCGAATGCTACTAATATGACAAGCTTAAAATTACAGGAAAAGCAACTAGCTAAAGGTATAAAGGGGTTACCTCGAATTTTGCGGCTGGAGAAGAAGTGAGAAAAACGCTCCAAAAACCCTTCTTTTATAAGAGGAGGAAAGAGAAACCCTAGACACCGCGATTGGGCGCAAAACGGCACGATTCCCAAGTCGCGACGCTTTGATCTGACTTTCTCCAAAGAAAACGCGAGACCCCAGAATGATATTTCGTAAATGGGCCATGCCAAAAATTCACAAACAAAAACTCATTGGCTCAAATCAAGATCGACCGATGAACTTAGGGGGGACAATGGTTGGATATGGGTTTCACCCTGCCTTAACAGGCCTCCAACCTAGCCCATTCCCGAATAGTCAACCTAAGCCTCAAAATCTTTGACTGACCAGATCATCCTTATCAGGCCGACAGAGTTTCTAGAAGGCCCAATAAAGACGGACAGCCCATCGAACGACAGCCTGCAAAGAGACAATCACCGACTTTGCCCTAAAGTGGTACCACATTGATTTTGAGGTATGAGGTTGAGACGTCCCATCAGCTATAAATACCGAGGGACAAGCATGGAGAAGGAAGGGAGGGATCTGGAGCAGGAGTCTGACATAAGTCTGATTCTAGCACGAAGTTAAATAGTCATATTGAGAATACATAATTCTGTAAATAGCCGTTCGGCATATATCGGAATACTTTGTAAACTCAGCGATCTTTGGCTGTCAGAATAAAAGTCCTTTGTTTCGCCCTCTTTAAATCATTATTCTCAGTCTAGTCTAAATCTTTCAACAATTAGGCAGGCGCTCAAAGCGTGAGTGTTCGTTCCTCCCCATCTAAATTTTCATTAAAATCACCCATGGATCTGTAGAGATCCCTGATGAGGTTATAGAAAATGTTACACCGCTCTGGGAAGATTTTATAGTCGGGAAGTTTCTAGATACGGCGCCACATGTTGCTAAAGTTCATGTTATTGTCAATAAAATTTGGAAGCAGGGGATTGATTCGCAAAAGACTGATGTCTACGAAGTTAATGCCACAACTCTGAGATTTCGGGTTAGTAATCCACTGGTTCGTGCTCGGATTCTCAAAAGAGGTATGTGGAATATGGCAGAAGTGCCAATGGTGGTTACTAAGTGGACTCCAAATGCGGAAGAAGAGCAAGCGGAGAAGACATTTGTGCCTTTATGGGTTTTTCTGATAAATGTTCCGATGAATATGTATTCTTGGGAGGGACTAAGTTTCATAACAAGTGCAGCAGGTCATCCTGTGCGTCTGCATGCTCCAATTTTGATGTTGCAAAAATCTTTGTTAATGTTGACTTGTCGAAAGAGTTAACTAAAAAGACACCCCATGGATTTTAAAAAAATAGGTTAACTTTTGTTTTTTTGTTTTTTTATTTTTTTTATATTTAAATTGACTCCCTTCTCAAAATATTATCAAAACTAGGTTGAACCATATTGTCCTAACATAACCCATTTAAAAAAAATCAAACTACCACATTAGCCCAATTAATTTGATCAAAATATACATATAAACAAAAATAAGCCAGTTAAACTTAATTATTAATGTTTAGCACGACCTAATTATCTTATTTTTATAGTTTACATTATCATTTTTTCAAACATGAAGTGATTAACTCTTCAGCTGACCGCATCCATAAGAGCAGCTCTACAAATATATAGCTTAACAAAACAAAAAATGGCATTACATCACTCTTATTCGAGAGGCTCTGGCAATAGACCCGTAAACCCCTCAGGTCGGGGACCAAAGAGGGTTAATAGTCCTCTTTTTAGTGAGGAGATACGAACCCCAAGCCTAAGGTGCAATACACTACACTACACTACTCTGATAAAAAATAGATATCAGCCAAACATCTTCTTTCAAACATAACCAAACAACAACGAAGACCCTAAATTTCAACAAAAAGTACCCTAAACTCTCCGCATCAGATAAACAAAAAAAAAGACAAACACTATCAGTCTTCCAAGAGAAGATAGTTAACCAATTCTACGGATATGTTTTTATCATAGACCAAACTCACTGGGTCTGCTGAAGTTACAAAGCCCTGTTTTAGTCTCCTATATATGCTCAGGAAGTCACGGTACGGATCTTTCAGGTATCAAGCTGGTCTTCATCTTTCCTTCTCATCTCTACGATCTTTCTGTGCATATTTGAATGTACAGTTGGGACGAAGGTCGGGCTTGATGCTGGACGGTATTCTGGAAAAAGACGGCCTGATCTGAACCGTACTCCGCAAGCATTGCAGAGGGTTTTAGGTCCACGGGGTCCTTCCCTCCACTGCGGGGTCCTGGTTGTCTCGCAATGAGTGCATTTCCGGGCAGGACTCTTCTGTTTCTTGCGTTTATTCTTGGCAGAATTCTCAGAAGAGAGGTAAGTTTCAGATTCTGATTCATCCGGAACCAACTGCTGAGACATCTCTGCTCCAAGTCTCTGAATTCTGTTTTGGTTATGGGACAAGGCGGAACCGTTGGTGTTCTCGAGAACTGAGACTGGGCTTGTAGACTGAATTACCTTCAAGACTTTGACATCAGGAGGGGAGCTATCAACAGTAGACGAGACATCTGAAGAACTCGCCTGCTTCTGCACAGCATGAAGTCAGTCAAAGTAAACGAATCTAAACTCACTAACGTATTCAAATGCATACAAAAAGTAAAGAAAAAGAAGACATGATCTTCATCAGTTTCTCTCCTTACAAAACAGGATTTGATATGATGCCAATTATGGTTTGTCTCCCTCAAGTTAAGTGAGAAACAAAGAAAATTTGTTCAGAATGAAGAGAGCCATAAGAAAAGTATACGCACTGATAGATTTAGAAAACAGTTTACTCCTTTGTTCCTCTCAAGACCAAGCACAGACACTACGCTAACCAAAGTAACTTTGTGTTTTACTAAAGAGAACCCCACAACTCTCCCTGCCAACGCAACCAGCCGAACCCTGAAGGCACACAGACACTCAACGCCCATACCTATCTAGCCATATCCTATATATATAGATAGCAACTATTCCCATCCATGGACTTTTGACACATGAAAAGCTTAAGTGAAAGACCTAAGACACTGCACACTCTTTTCTCATATACCTTCAAAGACTTAACATATAAACTCTCGACTGCACCATCCTGAGGATTGCTTTCCTAAATGGGTAAGAAAATAGCAATTGTGTTTCAAACTCACAGAAGCATTAGCTAACACTGAGACAAAATTATTTTCCTCTGTGATTGTGTGGATAATCTACTGAAGTAACATGTATGTGTGACGTAAATAAATGAAGTTTCAATTCAAAATGAAGCACTTTCCTAATGTAGATAAGAGTGATTTTTTTGAAATTCAAAATGATGCAATAAAAACACACTAAAGTTTAAATCCAAAACAATTGACATGTTGTTGCAAGTGTACCAAAATCTCTTCCTAATACAAATTGCAAATGTGGAATGCGATTGCATGAACAATATATATCAAGTTGCATATCACGCAATAAAAAGCTATGGAAGCTTATGTTACAACTTTCCTTAATCAAAGATTTGCATGCTGTTAAAAGTGGCATAATGAAAGAAGTTATATGCAATAAATGTGGTCACAATGCTAAATCTATAGATAATGCAAATTGGTGTTATGGTGTGCGGGCTTCTAGACTCGCACACGCTGTACCTTGCAAGTGAGCTCAGTGTACAAACTTGCTAGCACATCGAATGGTGGAGGACCGAGGTTTTGAAACCCGGCAACCCGATCTTCCTCATCATCATCAGCGGTTTCGATGTTTTCAAGGGGAAAATCATCCATATGATCAACAAGAGTATCGAAGAAATTATCCGCTAGAACCTTCAAGTCCTCTTCAGGTAACCAAGAACCGTTACTCATTTCTCACTCACTGCCCAAAAAACAACCAAGTAACAACATAAAAATTCAATATGTTGACTCAATAGAGAGTAACAATAAAGCAAAAAGTTTCAGAACAGTAATGGCAAAAAAAAAGACTAAATTTGAGTCAAAAAGATTTCATTTTTAATTTCCTCTTTACAATTAAGAAAAAAAAAATCATAACTTTTTAAATTTCAGGCAAAAAATATTTCATTTTTAATAATCAATTCGTCATTTGAAATCAAACCCATTTCGAGAAATCATAAGAACACAAACAAAACACGAGACCAAGAACAAATCATCTTTTTTTACATTTGTACTGTCTCATAATCCAAAAAACACAACAGAGATAATTGAGAAAACGGAAGAGAAAGAGAGTGAGACAGAGACTCCCGAACCTTCCAATACAGCTGCTGACTACACAGAACGCATTCCCCAAGCACGAGCAAAGGGTGTGTGGGAGAGCGAGAGAGAGACACTAATTTGTCCCAATTGGGGATTTAGGGATTACAGAACATGAGATAGATAGAGACAAGTTTTAATTTGTACAATATCAGGAAATTGAGACAAGTTTTAATGGAAGGATTTATATTCAAAAGATTATATTAAGCAATTCATTTAAGAAAAATATATATATACACATTTTTAGAGGAAAAAAAAATACAGCTATTATTATTATTGTTATTATCAAAACTTATCTTAACTTGAGATTTTTGAGATTTTGCACCAATGATATAGATTCAAGAATATTTTAACCTAATCATATTTTATTACAACCTGTATAAGTGATAATAAAAAATATATCTAAGAAACTTAGTAGTTTTATTGTCTTTTCTTTCTGAAAAATACAAAATACAGTAAACTTCTGATTAATTGTTACTTAAAAAAAAAAAAATCATTCTTTTTCTTGTTGTTGGGATACTGGTATTTTATTATTATATTAATTAAACAATAAATTAATGTTTTTTAATTGTAGAAAATTATCTGCAAGTTCAGGGTAATATGAAATTTTGTCGTATGAGTTAAAAAAATATATATTTCAGATTATTTGACTAAGCTGATATTAATGTTTTTGATGTTACTAATTTAACCGGTTTTTCTTCGATAATAAATGTTCAACAAGTGATGGTCCTAATATTTGTTACGACAAAAAACAAACCGTGTAAGAAATTTAGTAAAATCATTTGTTAAGACGACTTTCATAAATTTAAGATTAATTTTGATTAATGAACTTCGTATCATCTTAAAACAGATTTTATTAGCATACTAACTAAGTGAAGGAAAATGATGTTAAAAATTTTAGAATAAGCTGTAGTTAAAATTTAAAAGAAACTGTAGTTATTATTTTTATTCTTAATATGGTTTACAGTTTGTAAAAGTAGGTTGAACTAAAGGTTTAAGGTTGGGTTTATGATTCATGGTTTATAATTTTGTTGTTAAAGTTAAGACATCTCCAATCTCCGTCTATTTTTTTTTCCCTCTAGATTCTTTTATAAAATAAAATCTTCTCCAAAATAGAAGAAATGCTAGGATTATTCTATAGAAGTAACTCTATTTTTTAATACTAATATTTTAAAGTATATCTCTATTTTAGAGTGATACATTGAAAAGAAATATTACTAAATTTTAAAGCGAGAATAGAAAAATACATGTTTATATGACATCTCCAACCCTACTCAAATATGAATGTACAGAAGATATCAAGCCCACTAACTTTGGTTGCGCAGGTTATATGACTTTGTGAGTATATGTTTTAACATTTGGTGATGACTTTGTTAGTGAGTTTCTGTTTTCATTTTCCATTATTAGGTTTCATCAACAAGTCTAACTTCATATATGATGTATCCAAATTTTCTTACAACAATTTTAGTTTCGTCTTATGGTTTTAAGTTTAAACTTCGAATAGTTCCGACTTCCGACCTATTCTGTAAAAGTGTAAAGCATCGTCGTGTGATAGTGGAGAATAGATGATACTGAAAAATAAAATAATATGGTTGCTTCTTGAAAACAAAGATGGCATTACATCACTCTTATCCGAGAGGCTCTGGCAATAGACCCGGGACCAAAGCAGGTTAATAAGTCCTCTTTTTAGTGAGGAGATAAGAACCCGAGCCGAAGGTGCACTACACTACACTACTCTGATAAAAAAATAGATGTCAGCCAAACATTCTTTCAAACATAACCAAATAATCAAACAACAACTAAGACCCTAAATTTCAACAAAAACCCTAAACTCTCCGCATCAGATTAAAAAAAAAAAGACAAACCCTAAACCCTAGTTTTTAAGAACATCAGTCTTCCAAGAGAAGAGAGTTGACCAATTCTACAAATCCTCACAATTTTGACCTTTTATCATAGACCAAACTCATTTGGTCTGCTGAAGTTACAAAGCCCTGTTTTCGTCTCTTATGCTCAGGAAGTCACGGTACGGATCTTTCTGGTATCAGGCTGGCCTTCATCTTTCCTTCTCATCTCTATGATCTTTCTGTGCGAATTCGAATGCACGGTTGGGACGAAGGTCGGGCTTGATGCTGGACGGTATTCTGGAACAAGACGGCCTGATCTGAACCGTACTCCGCAAGCATTGCATAGAGTTTTACGCCCACAGGGTCCTTCCCTCCACTGCGGGGTCCTGGTTGTCTCGCAATGAGTGCATTTCCGGACAGTCCCATCTGGGTTAAATAGTTCTGGACTGTTACAGACCGACTGGGGAGGACTCCTATATTTCTTGCGTTTCTTCTTGGCAGAATTCTCAGATTCTGATTCCTCCGGAACAAACATCTGAGACATCTCTGCTCCAAGTGATTGGAAGAATCTCAGCGTTGTGGGGCGTTTGCGCTTGCTTCTTGTGCCTTTCACAAGAAAGGCCAATCTCTGAATTCTGTTTTGGTTTTGGGACAAGGCGGAACCATTGCTGTTCTCCAGAACTGAGACTGGACTTGTAGACTGAAATAACTTCGAGACTTTGACATCAGGAGGGAAGTTATCAACAGTAGAAGAGACATCCGAAGAACTCGACTGCTTCTGCACGCATGAAGACAATCAAAGTGAGTAAATAAAAAATTCAGAAACATATTCAATGCATACAAAAAATTAAAGAAAAAAAACAAAGAGTATTCATTGTAAAAGCTAAGACATGATCTTCATCAGTTTCTCTCCTTACAAAACAGGATCTGATATGCTGCAATTATGGTTTGTCTCCCTCAAGTTAAGTGAGAACCAAAGAAAAGTATACAAACAAAACACGAGCATGATTTCATCCAGATCAACTGCTTTCCATATCAAATTGATAATGGTACTATGCCTAATCCTTCTTGTGCTATATGTACATACACACTGATAGATTTAGAAAACAGTGTCTCCTTTGTCCCTCTCAAGAACAAACACAGACACTAAACTAACCAGAGTAACTTTGTGGTTGTTGAAGAGATCAAGAGAACCCCAAAACTTTCCCTGCCACAAAGGAACAGAAACACTCAACGCCCATACATATCTAGCCATGTTCTATATATATAGCTGGCAAATATTCCTATCCATGGGCATTTGACACATGAAAGAGCTAAAGTGATAGACCAAAGACACCCCACAGTCTTTTTCTCATATACATTTCACAGACTTAACATATACACTCTCGGGTGCACCATAATGAGGATTATTTTCTAGTTGCTTTCCTAAATGGGTAAGAAAATAGCAATTGTGTTTCAAACTCACAGAAGCATTAGCTAATAATGACACAAAACTAACTATTTTCCTCTTGCAAATGTGCATTGTGATTGTGTGGATAATCTACCGAAGTAACATGTATGTGTGATGTATACAAACAATCATTTTTTTTACTTTTACACATCTCTAGCCTAAATAATGCATAAACGATACATAAGAATTCGTATAGACAAGCGTGATTCTTTGACTTTTACACACACATAATTCAGTAAAAAGCAATGGAAGCTTATATTAAATAGAATGGGAGATATACATGCAAAACTATTTCCTAATGAAAATGAATATTGTAATTGTGTGAAGCTTAAATAAATGAAGTTTCAATTCAAAATGATGCACTTTCCTAATAACCAACTGAAGCTTAAATCCAAAAGAATTGACATGTTTTGGTGTACAAAAATTACTTCCGAATGCAAATGTGTGATGTGATTGCGTGAACAATATATCAAGTTACACAAACGATGCAAAATGAATCCCCTTTTCCTCGTATTTTCTAACGTTATTGTGTGCTGTGATCGTGTAAAAAATCTTTCAAGTAATATGCATGAGCGATGTAGATTAGTGTGATCAATATTTACGTGCTTTTCTAATCTTAAGCAATAAAAAGCTATCAAACTTTGAATACGAAAGTACCATATGTTACAACTTTCCTAAATCAAAGATTTGCACAGTGAAAGAATTTATATATGCAATAAATTTGGTCAGAAGGCTAAATCTATAATAGATCATGCAAATTGGAGTTATAGTGATTGCATAAATAATCTACCAAGTGAGATGCTTAATTAAATGTGTACAAGACTAAGAACTACTCAGTACTCACCACAATGGTTGCAGACTTCTGGACTCTCACACGCTGTTCCTTGCAATTGAACTCAGAGGACAAACTTGTTAGCACATCCAATGGTGGAGGGCCGAGGTTTTTAAACCCGGTAACCCAATCTTCTTCCTCATCATCATCAGCGGTTTCAATGTCTTCAAGGGGAATATCATCCATATGCTCAACAAGATTATCAAAGAAATTATCCTCTAGACCCTTGAAGTCCTCTTCAGGTAACCAAGAACCGTTATTCATTTGTCACTCACTGCTCACAAAAACTATAGACAAGACAGAGTAAACAACATTAACATAAGTTTAAGCAAAGCCAAGCCAAGTAACAATGAACCAGCGTATGTATGACTAAACTTCAATTTCCCATTAGCTCACTCAATATGTTGACTCAATAAAAGCAAAATTCCAGAACAGATATGGCAAAAAAAGACTAAATTGAGTCAAAAAAGATTTCATTTTTAATTTCCTCTTTACTAAAAATCATAACTTTTTTAAATTTGAGTCAAAAAAGATTTCATTTTTAATATTCAATTCAACATTTGAATTCAAACCCATTTCGAGAAAATCATGAGAACAGCCTCCGTTTTAACAGTTTTAGGGCACACAACCAAACACGAGACAAAGAACAAATCATCCATCTTCTTTTACATTTGTACTGTCTCATAATCAGAAAAAACAGAGAAAATCAGAAAAAAAAAACGAAAAAAAAACACAACAGAGATAATTGAGNAATCTTAAGCAATAAAAAGCTATCAAACTTTGAATACGAAAGTACCATATGTTACAACTTTCCTAAATCAAAGATTTGCACAGTGAAAGAATTTATATATGCAATAAATTTGGTCAGAAGGCTAAATCTATAATAGATCATGCAAATTGGAGTTATAGTGATTGCATAAATAATCTACCAAGTGAGATGCTTAATTAAATGTGTACAAGACTAAGAACTACTCAGTACTCACCACAATGGTTGCAGACTTCTGGACTCTCACACGCTGTTCCTTGCAATTGAACTCAGAGGACAAACTTGTTAGCACATCCAATGGTGGAGGGCCGAGGTTTTTAAACCCGGTAACCCAATCTTCTTCCTCATCATCATCAGCGGTTTCAATGTCTTCAAGGGGAATATCATCCATATGCTCAACAAGATTATCAAAGAAATTATCCTCTAGACCCTTGAAGTCCTCTTCAGGTAACCAAGAACCGTTATTCATTTGTCACTCACTGCTCACAAAAACTATAGACAAGACAGAGTAAACAACATTAACATAAGTTTAAGCAAAGCCAAGCCAAGTAACAATGAACCAGCGTATGTATGACTAAACTTCAATTTCCCATTAGCTCACTCAATATGTTGACTCAATAAAAGCAAAATTCCAGAACAGATATGGCAAAAAAAGACTAAATTGAGTCAAAAAAGATTTCATTTTTAATTTCCTCTTTACTAAAAATCATAACTTTTTTAAATTTGAGTCAAAAAAGATTTCATTTTTAATATTCAATTCAACATTTGAATTCAAACCCATTTCGAGAAAATCATGAGAACAGCCTCCGTTTTAACAGTTTTAGGGCACACAACCAAACACGAGACAAAGAACAAATCATCCATCTTCTTTTACATTTGTACTGTCTCATAATCAGAAAAAACAGAGAAAATCAGAAAAAAAAAACGAAAAAAAAACACAACAGAGATAATTGAGAAAATGGACGAGAAAGAGAGTGAGACAGAGAGAGACCCACAAACCTTCCGATACAGCAGCTGACTACACAGAACGCATACCCCAAGCACGAGCAAAGGGTGTGTGGGTGAGAGAGAGAGAGAGAGACTAATTTGTCCCAATTGGGGATTTAGGGATTACAGAACATGAGAGAGAGAGAGAGAGAGAGAGAGAGAGAGAGAATGTGCTGTAGATTTATTTCTTTTTCTTTTGAAAGAAAACAGTAATTTTTTAATTAATTAATATCTAAAAGATACAACTTTTTATTTTTTATGGAATGTTGAGAAAATACTCTTTTTATTATACTTTTCTAAAAAAATGCTCATTTTCAAATTTTCAATTTGAAACTTTATAAAATTTTATAAGGTTTATAAAGTATTTTTACATGGTAGCTAAATATTAAGAGACTCAACCCAAATATTTATTTATAAAGTTTTAAAAGGTTTTTAAAAGATACTTATAATCTATATATAAAATTTTACACATATGTAAAGCTAATTTGTTTATATTTTTATAAGTTAGCACAGTTTTTTTGGATACATACAGTACATGATTTTTAGTGACACTTTTAATAAAATTTTAATGAGGAATATTTTTGAATAGTGGTTTTGAAAAGGAGGTATTTAAAAATTTCCCATTTTTTTTATTGTTGCTGGGATCATGGTATTTTTATTTAAATATGTATTTATTATTTGATAAATTATTGTTGTCTAAAGAAAAATTTACCTTATAATTCATTATAATATGAAATTATCGTAAAAGTTTAAAAGAATTTCGAGTTGATACTATATGATCAAGGTAATATTAATGGTTTAGATGCTACTAATTTTTTGGTCTTTCTTGGACAAATTCAACAAATTATGGTAAAAGTATTGTTTTCAACACTAATTTTTTTTTATCTAGAGAGATGTAATATAAATAAACTCGGATAGATGACTTTCTTAATTTTAAGGTTTCTATTAATGAACTTAAGTATTCCCAACAAAACAGATTTCATTAGCATACTAATTATGTGAGTGAAAATGATGTTCAAAAATTAGATCAGTAGTTATTACTTTTACTCTTAATACTCATTCCGTTTTAAAAATAAGATGTTTTAGCTAAAAACATGTATAATAAGACGTACCTACTTTAAATAAATTTATCCAATCATAAACAAGATTCATAAAATAAATAATAAGAAAATATAAAATTAATCTAAAAGTTATCTAGAAAGTTGAAAACATCTTATATTATGAAACAAACAAAACCTCTAAAACATCATATATTATGAAACGGAGGGAGTATGATTTATAGTTTGTAATGTTAGGTTAAATTTAATGTTTGTGGTTGGGTTTATCACTTACAATTCATGGTTTACAGTTTTGTTGGACTTAAGTCATGATGTTTTGCAGTTTTTGGTTTTTGATTTTTGATTTTTGGTGTTGATTTTTAATTTTTGCTAAATCTTGAATAGTATTTTTAGCTTTTGGGTTTTTTAATATATAATGAAGCAGATAGAAATAAACAAAAAATTTATTGCAGAAAACATAGGTTTGATAATGAGTCAATGTTCGCATATAAATAAAATAAAAAATTTCATAAGTAATGCCAAAAGAATGATGCAAAAATAAATAAACATAGGTTTATTGCATATAAAAAAAGATAGGGTTTTATTTTTGGATAAATTGGTAAATGTTGAAAATAGTATATTTGAAAAAAGCAAAAGAAAAATATCACGCAAATTTTGTTAGAAAATTTGGCTGGTTACCATATTTTTTAGGTATTTTTATTAAATTGATAGTTGTGTAATTAATTGGTTTTTACAAAATCAAAAAAATAGTCATTCTTGGAAAACAAACCATCAGATTTTGATAAATGAATCAATGTTTGCATATAAATAAAATAAAAAATTAATTTCATAAGTAATGCCAAAAGATTGATGCAAAAATAAATAAACATAGGTTTATTGCATATATATATATATATATAAATAGGGTTTTATATGTGGATAAATTGGTAACTGTTGACAATAGTATATTTGAAAAACAGCAAAAGAAAAATTTAGAAAAATAACACGCAAATTTTGTTAGAAAAATTGGCTGGTTACCATATTTTTCGGTATTTTTTATTAAAATCATAAATGTGTAATTAACTGGTTTTTACAAAATCAAAAACAGTAGTCATTCTTGAAAAACAAACCATCAGATTCCGTTTATATTTTTTGCAACTTCTGAAAACCTATACATATGATCTGAGTAATATATGTCGATAACAAGTTAACAACAAGTCAACAACACACTACAAATAAAATAAATTGTATCAATTCGAAGTTATCAATATAACAGAGAAAGCTATGATTGCGTAGAGTAGTTAGGTAGGAACCAAAATATCAAACTCATGAACGGCCCACATGTCAAATCAGATAACATGCTCTTAGATCCGATCTGATTCAATTATTGTTTTCTTCTTACTTAGTATTATCATTCTGTTGCTAATATTTTCCTTTTTTTGTGTGTGTGTGTGCAAAGTTGTTGATATTTTCATATTCGTCAAATTAAAGATGAAATGGAGAGATCACCGACGATTACGAGAGGAGAGTGTACAAAAACTTAATGATAATGGAGTTTCCTCATGGGAAAGTGGGTCTTCTCCGGCCTAGCTTCCACATGATGGGTTCTATTAAATTTCAAGATATAGTTTTATCACTTTGAGTCTTTGACAAAGAGTTAACAACACCACCAATATAATGTACATGACAAAAACTAAAATTGTATGAGAAAAAAAATAGTTTTGGATATTTGAAAAGCTTGAAGTCTTTTGTCATCCATGTTAGTTTAATTTATTCTATTTTAAAACGTATTATATTTAAGAGAATTTATGAAGTTCTTTATTATATACTGTATACATGTATGACGATATGAAGTATATAATTACTCGGTTTGGTTCTCAAATAATTCGAGTTTTGAGTTTTAAAACCAAAAATAACCAAATATTAAGTCTTTTCACTGAAATCCAGTTAAAAATCGGATTAATCTAATATATTTGGTTAATACAATTTAGTTTGATTACTTTATTCATCAATTTGATCATGTCAACAAATGAAAAGTGCTTGGCCAAAATGAGTAATGTGGCGGAAATTTGGTTATGAGCAAGAAAAAAATTTGAGTGTGATACGCATATAACTCTAGATAAATGAGAAGACATCGTTGTTGTTAGAGAAGGTAGTGACGACAATGAAGCACCTCAACGATATGAAACTGGTTAAGACGATGGTGGCTCGATGGTCACGATGAATGTTCATATTTTTGCATTAACCGTACCATTCAGATGAACTAAACCGACGCGAAGGGATAAGGGCAGATGTACGTTACGGTTAACCTGTGTATTTGCTACGGGTAAATTTTTTTAAATATACTTTGAGTCTAACCTTCCCTATCTTCATTCATTTTTTCGGGAGATCACATTGTGTCCAACCTCCTCCACCATATAGATAATATCGGCTATACCCTTCTCTTGTGTGGAGAAAGCATGTTCACGTCTTTTACCTATCTCAAAGTGGCTTACTCCAACAACCAATGAAACTAAAGACTCTTTTCCAAAACGTCACAAAATCTTTTGATAGTAACTAATGTAAAATTTCTCAATGTATTCATAAAATTTTTTTTGCACACCATGATGTAGTCTTTGTCTTCAAGCTCCTATGAATCTACCAACAACGATTTATGTTTTTCCAATCTATCTATGATTTTTGTAGGCTTGTGTTTCATTAGCCTATTTTATCCAACCATTAGGTTGATGACTTTCTCCTCTTTATCTCCTTTTGAGATTGAACGAATGGTTGCACAAAAAAAAGTCTATGACCAACCAATCAAGGTTGAGAAATTACAAAAAAAAAATAATTTGACATAATTAATGAAATAATAGAAAATTATAAGCATGATAATATATGAATCTCAAATAATTTAAAGATGAATATATAAATTAAATAAAACAATCTAAAACTACTACAATAAATTTTAAAATACAGTATTAGAAAAAGAAGATGCATATATTAATCTTCCATTTTTTTTTGGGTCAACATATTCCAAACTGAAAAAGTAGAAAGTAGAAGTATATTTTGGTTTAAAAAATAAGGAAAATTTGTCTTTCCATTAAAAAAGTTTGACCAATATAACAAAGTTGAAAACAATATTTTTGAAGAAATTATTTTGTTAGATGAATAATATGAGACAATTAATTTTTATATAGAAGTTAATATTTATATATTTTTTAATTAATAATTTTATGTATATTTTCCTTACTTAATTTTCTATTTTATGAAAAAAAATTATTCCAATGAGCTCATTGTTTTTAAAAAAAAGTTTTTTGCTTCCCACTTCTTGTAAGACGTACTTTCGTTCGACGATAAGAACACTTTTTGTATAGTTGATATAGTGTTATATAATCTCTGTTGTTATTTTGCATTTGTGTATTCATCTTTTTTTAATGTTACTTGTCATGTAAATTAATAGAAATAATAATAACAGCGTGAGAAATTTGTTAATCCCCAAAACCTAGTTATTATGCATAAGAAACTTTGTTAAAACTTTAAAGTCAAATATTGCGTAATATGCATTATGAAATTGAGAAACGATAAAAAATTCAAAGAAATGACGACAAAAACATGTGGTAATATCTAGGAATCTTTTTATATAGTTGCTTCGATTAGACAACAAACAAATTGTCTTCGAGACTTGTTCTTTTTTTTTTTTTTTTT
>NC_025691.1:7980772-7987696 GCF_000633955.1 Camelina sativa
TTGATCAAAGGGGAACTATCATATTAAAAAACCAAATATTCATACAGGAGAGAGAGATAGAGCCTTTTTGGCCAGTTCGTCGGCTTGACGATTCAAGTTCCGGGGGATAAAAGAGAAAACACAAGACGAAAGTAAACTAGATAGAGATAGGATATCATGTTGAATCCCATGAAGGTCCTTTGATTGGAGCTTCGAATTGAGAGCCTTGACTAGCAGTTGAGAGTTGGAGGCGAAAAGGAGGTGCGTAAAGCCCGGTTCGATTGCAACTTCCATGGCCATGAGAGTTGCTAACGCTTCGGCCATCAGCGGAGATCGGACATGCAGAGCGAGATCTAAACCTTGCCCGATGATTTGGTGGTTTCGATTGTGAAAAATCCAGCCAAGACCAGCCTTTGCTTCTGTGATCCAAGATGCATCTGTATAGCAGGTAACTAAGTTTGAAACTTGGGTCTTTGGGAGTCGCTGAATCGGGTGGAGAGGGCCAGGGACGAATGGGGGTTTCAGGATCTGGGACTGTTGCCATTCCTTAGCTCGTAGGATGGCAAGCAAGCTGACCTCTTCCGATGAGATTTGTTTTTTACTAAAGATGAAGTTGTTGCGGGATGTCCAAATGAGCCACAAGATCCAAGGATAGAGGGGACCCTCGCCGATGCCAGAAGGGGGAAGACAGGTTAGCTTTGCTAGTGCTGTGAGTCCAGATTGGGTCGAGGATATTCTTGCTGGGTCGAAGTTTTCTTTGAAAGGAGCTTGAGACCAGATCTTTATTGCAAATGGACAGTGGAAGAACAGATGCAGCTCTGTCTCCGCTGCTTTGCAATGTGGGCAAGATAATGACTCTGTGATCCTCCTGTGGGATAGGTTCTCTCCAACAGGTAAAGCCTTCTGAGCTATTTTCCATAGTAGGAGCTTTGTTTTGGGAGATGATTTCACTGTCCAGATAAGCGGTTTCTATCTAAATTGAGTGTCTTGGTCTAACTGGTTTTGGTTTTTGTTTACAGGAGGTGGTGGAGTGGGTGCCTCTGCTTCATAGTAACCCGATTTGGTTGAGTAAATCCCATTTTGGGAGGGTAGCCAAGCCCATCTATCCGCTGCTCCCTGTTTACTGGGTTTTAGTTTCAGGATATCGAGTTCATACTCTGGTAAGATTTCTCGAATAAGGGATTTGTTCCAAGTGCGAGATACCAGATCGAGGAGGTCTACAACCTTCAGGTGTTGAGACTCTAAAGTGGGCGGGCCCATTGGTGAGCAAGGAGAATCCGTTGAGAGCCAAGGGGCACTCCAGAGTGGAATAGAGGTACCTGCACCTATCAGTAAACCAACTTGTGGTTTGAGTAGTTCCCTTCCTATGCAGATGCTACGCCATCCATGGGAAGCAGAGTTAGGGGTCCGACACTCAAGGAAGTTGGATTGCCGACAATACTTGCCAAGGAGGAATTTGGCTAGGAGACAAGTGGGATGCATCAGGATTTTCCAGCTGATCTTTGCCAGTAGAGCATCATCAAAGGTTTAAAAGATTTAGACATTTTTTTCCAGGAAACCCAACACATCTTTTTTTCTGTCTTTGAATCCCACCATAAGCGTGTCAAAGCTGATTGTATTCTCTTATACAGATTGTTTGGAAGCTTAAAGCAAGACATGGTGTAAGTGGGCATAGCGGACAATACCGACTTTAACATGGTTAGTTTACCAGCCGTTGAGAGGAACCTAGGAGACCAAGATAGTGCCTGTTGCTTGATTTTGTCCACAATCTCACTGAAAAGGTCTTTCTTTTTGCGACCAAAAAGCTCAGGTAGTCCTAGATATTTGCCTTGACCCCCTTCCCGTTGAATACCGAGGATGTTTTTTGCAGTGTCCTTAACCTCCTGTAGAGATTTTGCAGAGAAAGTAATAGACGACTTAGCCTTGTTGATCTGTTGACCTGAAGCTTGCTCATATTGTTTCAGGATTTGAAAAAGCTTAAGGCAGCTCTTTTTATCAGAGCGACAAAAAAACATAGTATCATCAGCAAAAAGGAGGTGATTAACCCTCAGACTGCCTTTGGAAACTCTGATGCCTATGAGGTCACCCTGGAGTTGAGCCTTGGAACATAGTCCAAAGAGCACTTCACTGCATATGATGAACAAATACGGTGAAAGTGGGTCTCCCTGCCTAATGCCCCTGCCCGGTGTGACAGATCCTGAGGCTTCATCGTTGAGGAGATAAGAATAGGAGACTGTACTAACACACTGCATGATCCAGTGGATCCAGCGGGGGTGGAAGCCCAATCTTTTGAGAGCTGCTAGGATAAAGTCCCATTCTAGCCGATCATAGGCCTTGCTCATGTCGGTTTTGACTGCCATGAAACATCTCTTCTTTGCATCAGAAGTCTTAAGGTAGTGTAGGGTCTCATGAGTTATCAAAACATTATCAGAGATAGCTCTTTGTGGAACGAACGCTGATTGGGTTTCTGATATGCAGGTGTACAGGATTGGTTGGAGTCGCATGGACAGGATCTTTGAGATAATCTTGTAATACACCGAGCATAATACAATAGGTATGTAATCAGAAACTTTCTGTAGAGTTGGGATCTTTGGGATAAGCCTCACATGTGTGTGATTGATTTTTTGAGGCAGGTCTCCGGAGATGAAGAAAGCTTGAACTTCATAGAGAATCTGTGGACCTATTAACTCCCAGTTAGATTGAAAGAAGCTAGCTGAGAAACCATCTGTTCCCGGGGCCTTATCGGCGTGAACCGCAAAACACGCATTCTTGATTTCGATAGGGGAGGGCATCCGGATAAGCTGTTCATTCATCTCCCGTGTGATACAGGGGGAGAGACCAGCCTCCACTACAGATCTTCGTTCGGCTGAGTGAGAGGTAAAGATTTGGTTAAAATAATTAGATACTGCTAGAATGATTTCCTTTTCTTCAACTGGTCTACCCTCTTGTGACTCAATAACCGAGATAGTATTGATAGCTCGTCTTCCTTTTGTGGCAGCATGAAAGAAACCAGAGTTCCTATCTCCCAAAGCTAGCCAGAGGTTGTGGCTCCTTTGTTTCCAAAAAGCTTCCTCTTTCTGGTATGCCTTTAAAAGATCAGTGTTTATAAGATCAATAACTTCTTGTGGGGTATCATCTGTAGTCATAGCATGTTCTAATTGATCTTGAAGTATCACTATCTCTTGCTGACTGTTTGAATGTTGGTCTTTCCTCCAGGTGATGATGGCCTCTCGACAGTAGCCAATCCTCTGATCAACAGTAGCAGATAAGTTTACATTTCAGGCCTTACAAATGAGTTTTGTAACTTCAGGGTTATCCTTTAAGCATCGATCGTATCTGAACAGTCCTCTTCGTTTTTTCTTTTTTGGGTCAAAAGAAATGACAAGAGGGCGATGGTCTGAGCCTTCAAATCTCAGTTATTCACTACGACCTGAGGGATACGCCATGATCCACTCGCTGTTCGCCATAGCTCTGTCCAATCTACATCTGACTACATGAGAGTGTCTTTTCCCTCTCCAGGAAAGAGGGTTGCATATGTGCTTCAGGTCAAACAAGTCGCAGGTGGACATAAAGGAGCGCAGATCAGAGATGGAGCTCTCAGGTCTTGGTGGGCCTCCCACTTTTTCCGCAAAGTGGATTATGTCATTAAAATCTCCAATGAGGATCCATGGAGAGGATCTGGTAGACATGCTTTCTTGGATGGAATTCCAGACCCCTACTCTTTTCGTCCTGTCGGTTTCCCCATACATAAAGGTAGCAAAGAAGTAACGGCCTTTTGCTTTGATTTTGGTTTCTATAAAATTTTGGCAGGAGCTAATAACTTCCATCTCTAAACTCTTTCTCCAGAACAGGGCTTAGCCTCCTGAACCAGGGGATTGAGGAGGAACCAGGTGATTGGAGTGATAGTCGAGCCAGTCAAGTTATTGCAGGACATTCTCTGAGCTGTTCTTAGTCTCCATGAGGAAAAGAATATCAGGGAAGATAAATTTATTTATCTCCCTTAGCCTCTGGACTGTTATGGGGTTCCCCAACCCACAACAGTTCCAGCTCACTAACCTTAAGGAAGAGGGACAGACGGATTCTGAAAATCCATCTTTTTCTTTTTTGCTGCAGGTATTAGGTTGATTCTTGGTGGTTCCGAGTGTCGAGAGGAGTCCGGAGGTATAATAGAGTGGTTGTCACTTCTACTCTGATTTGCAGCCAAAGTCGGTTCAGTGGAATTACGAGAGGTAACTGCAGTAGGAGGTTTAGGCAGTCGTTTTTGTGCTGGTTTTAATGGCCCTGGTTTATCTATTGCTTTTGGGTCACTGGCTTTCCTTGGAGATACTTTGGTAAAGTTTCTCTTTTGGGGCTTAGCTCCCGGGAGGGTTAAACCTTGTCTAGTAGTTTGTTTGCGGTTTGGGGGGCATCCTCTACCTCGCTTACGAGATACTCCTTGATCCCGAGATAAAACAGGTGAGTCTTCAATGGTTCTCGCAATTGGAGGGCTGTTATCCATCAGTACTTGATTGTGGGTCGCTAGAGTGGTTGTAAGGGCTTGGTTCGCAGCTAAGATCGAGTCAGCAGTGGTCTCCATAAGATTTTCAGTTTCACTTTGGAGGACTCTCATTCGTCTCGTTGCACTTTCAGCAGGGTCATGACAAGATATATATTGAATAGTCACCTCTCTGAGATCATTCATCACTTGGTCTCTAGATGGAGGGAGGGGATCTTCCTATTCTGTAGTTGGGGGAGGGAGCAGGGCTGTTTGTCGTTCCACTAGTGGTGGAGGGGTTGCACGATCCGTATTTGGTGTTTCTCGTTCCAGTGGTGGTCGTCTTGGACGGGATGACACTGAGCTTTCTCGTACTCCTCCTATTGACGATGTTGATTTTTCTCGCCATTGTAGGTTTTGGATTGGGGGTGGAGGTTGCTGATATCCGGAGTAAAGGCGACTCGAAGCAGAAGAGCGGTTTGGAGAGCCTCTTCTAGGAGATCGTGTGGAAGAGGGCTTTTTAAAAGGGTGCTTCTGATTGCAAGGAGATGAGCGAGATATAGAGCAGGTGCGAGCCCTAACATTTATGTCCTCATAGTTTCTCTTTTTTGTGCTTGACGGTTGACGAGATTGGTAACCTCTACTACTATTTTCAGGTCGGTTCCTAGGCGGTAGAAAATTGTCTTGAGGGGTATAGTAGTTTCTGGGGGTTGGTTGGTGATCAGGGGGCGAGGAGACCAGGGTAGGTGCCGTAGCAGAGGGTTTGGCTTTACTCCTTAGGCCCAGGAAGTGCAGCCTTTCATGTGTAAGTCGGAGGCAATGGGAGCAGTGGTTTTTAAAGTTTTTGTACTCGAGCCAAACCACTGCTTCACTTCCATCCTGAAACTCGACTATAGTTTCCTTTGTGATAGGTTCCAGGCCGTTCAAGAGGACTTTGAGTTGGTTAGTGGAGGAGGTGATTTCCCAGTCTAAGAATTCTCCAAGAACTTCACCTATGGATTGGAGCATCTCAAGTTTCCAGTAATGCTTAGGTAGACCTTGGATTGCTATCCAAAAGGGTATAACGAGGGGAAAGAGAGGGATATAATGGGTTCCCACCGTTGGATAATGACCATCCACTAGTCAAAATGATAGGTTCTATTCGCCAGGACTCTATGTAAATCATCTTCTGATTCAAACTTGAATTGAAAGAAGCCATGTCCCAGGTCAGAGCCCGTTGCTTTGCCAATTAGGTTTGAGGAGATAAGGGAAGAGGGCCCAGATCCTTTGGATGGAAGTATTGGTGAGTCATCCTATCAGCGTGAGGGAGTTCTCTTGTATCAGATCTGATGTATCTATCTAAGGGGCTTTGACTCGTTTGCGGGGAGGGGGAGAGAACTCTCCCGACTTTTCTTTCCCTTTCTGATGATATGGGATTCGGATGGACATGGTAGAAAGTAGTTGGTTGAGGAGGGTTAAATAGGTTTAGGGTGGGGAAGAACAATAACGGGTGGAGATGAGTAAATGAGTGGGCAATATAGGACAGAGAAGTAATAAATGAGGTTGAGCTCGCAGAAACTTCTTTGAAACAGCTTAGTATTGAGATTTGAGGGGAGTAACTGCACGAATGGAGAAGCAGTAACACCAGTTTACTCAAGCAAAGCAGGATTAATCGTCTTCTGGAAGAACAATCAGATCTAGAAACTGGTTTGAAAATTGAAAAAGCTCCATACGTACTTGAAATATCTAGCGGATAAAGAGTGGGAGTCGTTTCTATTTGAGGGGAAAGGTGGGTGAGATCTGGATAAAAAGTTTCATCATTCCTCCTTGGGAGTCGGGCCTGAGAGAAGGCGTCGTGGAGTCAACTCCCCCTACTTTGCTTCCTAAAGCTTCTTTTGCTACGATATTTCTTGATCTTGACTTGTTCAAGAACAATGATGTGTCAAACAAAAGGTTAATAAAAACAAATAATAAATTTTTACCAAAAAAAATAAAGCTAGTCGAAATTATTTTGTCTGGTGAAAAATATGTCATCATCTATTTGTCTATATAGACGGGTGTATTTACAATCCTTTTTTTTTTAGAATTAATAATTTTTTTAATAGAATAAGATTATAATTATATTATGCATCATTTTACCAAGCTTGAAAACGGTGATTTCTGATCGCTAAAATTAACACGTGTCACAGATGAGTTACTAACTGTGATATGTGATTTATGATCATTAAAATTGACATGTGTCACGATTTGATGAATTACTAACTTAGATATTTAATTTTTAAAACTGACACATATCACAATCTGGTGAATTTTTTTAACTTTGATTTCTAATCGTTAAAATTAACACGTGTCACGATCTGGTGAATTATTAACTTTGACAACCAAATTTTATATAATAAGATTTTTTAGGTTCTCATTTTGTAATTTTAACAAATCATCCATTCCGGTTTAACAATTTTACATTACAAAACAAAACAAAAAAAAAAAAAAAA
>NC_025691.1:7987703-7989919 GCF_000633955.1 Camelina sativa
GACACAAACGCAACTTAACTGTAGTTTGTTGTCCCAGCCTCACAGGCGAGAACTCCAAAGTCTGCTATGTTAAAAGACTGCCGTCAGATATAAAATTGCAAAATCAATCCAACGGCTAAGATTCACTTCTCATTTCCAATAATATAAATGAAAAAAACCCCTAAAAAATGGCGCAAACAAAAAAGCAAAGAACAGAGCCGTCAGGTACACACACACAGGACCACTCTCTCTTCTCCTTCTTCTTCTTCTTCCTTTACTTAACTCTGCTGAGATTTGATTATTGTGTTTGTGGGCTTATTAGGTCTCGTAAACTCGATGGAGCAAGAAGAACCATGTGAAGCCGTCAAAGAAACAGCTTCGATTATAGAGCCGCCCAAAACACCAAACCCTAATGTCCCAGATTCGGTTCCGGCCACCATCGATTCTGACTCTTCTCTGTCCGAAGAAGAGATAATAATAGCCACACAGAGTGACGTAGGAGTCGAATCGATGAAGATTGATTCCAGTTCAATCTCAGATTTTGTTTTGGTATCTGATGAGGAAATTGTAGAGTCTATTTACCAGAGTCTGTTGAGTATCATTTTCTCGTTGCAGAGTCAAAGTGTAGCTGCTGTTTCTGTTTCTGTTTCTGTTTCTGCTTCTGCTTCTGGTGCTGAGGTTTGGTGTTTTGATGGTTGCAAGACGCCGCCTCCTTCTTCTCGGAGTCTGGATTCGAAGATGGTCGATGATACTTGTCCTGGAGCTCCTATGAAGCTCACTAAGATATCTAGGAACATTGATTCTGGATTGAGAAGGAAACTGTTCTGAATCTGACATGGAGTTTAGACTGACATGAGTTGTTGTTGTTGTTGTTGTTGTGTGACCTGAGCTGTAAGGAGCTTTTCAGGGGTTTTTAAAAAAACTCTTGTGTGGCTCTTGGTTTGACTTTGTCTGTACAGTCTGCTTAGGCTTTTTTATTATGTGTATTGCTAATGCTAGCTAGGCTAGTTGATGTTGGAGACATTCAGAGTTTCTTCTGTTTTAGATTTTAAATAAAAACCAATCCTTTTCTTTCTTTCTTGTCTGTAATTTGTGTTCATGTTTCCTGCAACTTATAAGCGGTGAGGAATCTATAATAAAGTTTTTATCTTTCCCCCTTTTGAATCCAATTTTGGCAATGTGTCTATGTTGGATACGTGAAGGAACCACCACAAAGAAAAGGTAGTGTATGTGTTAAAGATGTCAGAGCTTTTTCTTTATCTGCAGAGTTAAAGATACTAGAAAACTGTACTGAAGTTTACTACAGAATTAAGAATTGCTCAACAATTGTGGAAACTGAAGTGATTGTGATTCTCAATGTGGTCAAAAGGGTTACATTGAGATCTTTGTAGTGGGCTATTTATTGTAAACCAAGGATCAGAGGCAAATGAGCCATGACGCATAAGAGTAGCATTTTCTGTCTGTCACTCTCTGTCATCCATTTCCGCGATCCTTAAGCGTGCATTTGGGAGATGGTAAATCATAACACTAGAATAAACCAATGGTGGAATCTTTTTTTTCTTTTTGAACAAATGGTGGAATCTAAGTATTGGGAAATCAATGTTTAACATGGTGTAAAAAATAAATTGTGCTTAAGAACTAGTCTATACAAAGAACTTCAACAGTATCCCCAAGATCTTATCAGTGGGGTTGCATAAGAAGTGCCTAACTGTCTATCACATTCAATAGAATTCAAAGAATACTTTATCTGAACGTTTTGATCTTTGCTTCGTCCTCTACGGAATAATTGAAACAGCTTTGGAAGCGTCTAGATGGTTAAACCGACAGGTTCCAAGAAGATATTCTGGGAGCTCCTCTTCAGTATTCGCCTGTACAAAGAAAAAATTGCACACTCAATTCCAATGCTTCGCTATGTAAAAGAATACCAACTTAGGCATAGAGTTAAACCAGGGAAGAAGAGTTATAACAATAACAACACCATTGAAAACTGGTTTACCTGTATCAAGAATGCCATTTCAATCACGAGTTTGTTGAGGTAACCAAGAACAAGACTCACAACTCCTCTTGCAACAGTTGATGACCCAATATCAACACCCAGCTGAAAATAACAGAGGTGTGTAAATATTCAGATTCCCTAACAATCGATGCTCAACAACAAACTTACCCAATCCTGAAAACTGAAAAGCCACACAGTTGTGCCAATACTAATTCCTATTAAGACAGTAAATCCATCCCTA
>NC_025691.1:7989961-8014512 GCF_000633955.1 Camelina sativa
TTTTGATCTTTGCTTCGTCCTCTACGGAATAATTGAAACAGCTTTGGAAGCGTCTAGATGGTTAAACCGACAGGTTCCAAGAAGATATTCTGGGAGCTCCTCTTCAGTATTCGCCTGTACAAAGAAAAAATTGCACACTCAATTCCAATGCTTCGCTATGTAAAAGAATACCAACTTAGGCATAGAGTTAAACCAGGGAAGAAGAGTTATAACAATAACAACACCATTGAAAACTGGTTTACCTGTATCAAGAATGCCATTTCAATCACGAGTTTGTTGAGGTAACCAAGAACAAGACTCACAACTCCTCTTGCAACAGTTGATGACCCAATATCAACACCCAGCTGAAAAATAACAGAGGATTGTAAATATTCAGATTCCCTAACAATCAATGCACGACAATAAATTTACCCAATCCTGAAAACTGAAAAGCCACAGTTGTGCGTGCCAATACTAATTCCTATTAAGACAGTAAATCCATCCCTACTATGTTACCTCAATATAGTTTTTTCCCCTGAAGTAATTGATCTCAAGGGCTTGACCAATAAGGCATGCTTTCTTTCCCACACTCTGCTTGACTATCCAAGAGCCCTGATCATTTCGCAAAACCAAAGTCGGATATGAGTAAATTGGAGAGAATAAGAATAAAAAGATCTTAAATGAGGTAGTAATCTTTCACGCGAACCTTGGATATGTAAGGAATGAGCTTGAACCTTGAATTCCTATATGCGTCATCACCATTAACAAAGCTAAGTAGCAAAGGATGCTCTTCAATGGGAGTGCTCATCATGTAATAAAGCACAAGGCTGTACGTTGTTGATCCAGGGACCTATTATTCCACAAGACAACTAATTGATTCTTCTACAAACAAATGGAAAAGCTAGAATAAAAAAAAACGGTGGTAGCAGGAGTGTCCTCTTACCTGTATATTTACGATGAAAAAGAACTCTGGTCCACCTTTTGCTGCATATTTCTGCATTTGGGAAACTTGTAAGACTTCTTTTCTAATAATAAGTAAGAGGGGGCAAATTTCTATCAGAACAAACAATAATAATAAGAACCTGAACTATGCCTCCTGGACGGGACCCCAAATCATCTTCCCGCTTGTCAGATTTTAGCCAGTCTGCAGCTACCATTTCCATCAGTGTACCCTTTGCCTTGAACTGGATCCACCAGAAGAAAATGCTTACAAATTGAGGAACATTCTACAGATTGGTATATTCAAAGCATCTCAGAAAGCAAAATCTATTCTTTACCTTCTTCTGGTCATCAAGATAAGTCTTTCCACGAATGAGAAAAGTAGAGGGGTCGGTTGTTGTCCAACTGCATGGCAAAGCACAAGTAGGATCAGTTGGAAGTGTGGTTCCATAGCAGCAAGACGTGCTACTCTCTTCCCTCGCCCTCTCATGCAGGTCAACATAACCCCTCTTTTGAACTGCTCGAGGAAAAAACAATTTAACCATTAAATGCAGGTGTGAGAGTGGGGGAAAATAAAATTAAATGACAAGACACAGCTAATAAGATCAGAATTAATCCACGAAACTTGGGGTTACCTGCAAGATCATGTAATTTTTTCACCAAATTCGTAGCGCTATTGAGTTTTGGCTGGCGGGAATCCTGCGATTGGTAAACGGAAGAATCAGAACTGTTATCTTTTCAAGCATATTTAAGTTAGGTCTGATGTTGCTACCTGACAGCATGTCTCCAAATCAAAATCTGAGGTCCAGCTGTCTTCCAAATAGTCACTATCTGACGGTTCAGGGACGTCAAAAAACTCATCCAAGTCTACAAGGCTAGAGCGCTCTGAGGGAAATTTGTCTCTCTCTTCATTTGCACTGTCCTTAAACATTTCACTTTCTCTCAGAGAAGAATCACCAAACACACCATCTTCATTCTGAGTCAATCTTGCACTTCTTGACAACTCCCCTGACGACAGATTGGGAGGAAAGCTTCCATGTTTTGCCCTAAAAAGCTCTCTCAGGGCTGATTCAACCAATAAGGATGTTATGATAACACAAAAAAGTGCTAAAACTAAGACAGTTTCCTTTTAAGAGAATTGGCAACTACCAGAAAGTCTTCCAAGCATTTTCACAGTAATAGATCTAGCTAGGGAGGGCTTCATATAAGATCTCCAAGACTTCCAATCAACAGCAAGCATGTGCTTCACAACTGATTGTGTTCCGTTGTCTATGGGAGAAATCACATAACCGCCACCTGTGATACAAAGGAGAAAGTGTCATCTTGCTTTGATTCTCAATCCAAAATTGCAGTTGATACAATAGTTACACAAAAGAGATAAATAGTTTCAAGGGAAAGAATAGTTTTCAATATGTATTGGCACAAACCCACAGACATATATATTCTAAGACAGTGAACCAAACGATTTTCTGGAAAATGCGAAGTAAAACTTTGTTTTAAAATTTGTATCTTTTCTATACAAAACACTCGAACAAATCATAAAAGAGTATAGAGATAAGTTTCCGCAAACACCAAGGTAGGTGCAGAAACCGTAGAAGACTGAGATGCCAAGTTTATATGACATCACACGGCTAATTAGTAGTTGCACAAATGAACATGTAAGGAAATGCAGAAACTAACTTCTTTTAAATTTAAATCTAGGCGTACATTACTTTTAAGGCACGCACGGACATAGCCTTTCTGAGGTGAACACTTCTTGTGAAATACGGAATGATAGAGAATAACTGCAACAGAATGAAGAGAGGAGGATAGTTAGTTCATGGAATATCTGGCAGAATCAAATGAACAGTTATTTCTATTAAGTGTTACAAACCATATGTTCCATCATCTTCCCTTCTCCAGTAACGTCGTAGGGAAAAATCTCTTCTTTTCATCCCCCTGTTACTACAGCATGTCAGTAATAAGACAAACAAAGAAGCAAACTCTTGCAGAAAAAGTTGAGTAGCTGACCAAGGTAACCAATCGCTGTAAAACTGTTTGTGAATTATATCAGTGTGACCATCAAGATGTTCAACCACACTTCCTTGGAAAAAACAGAAGTCCCATCTGCAGAGTTTCGATGGTTTAGTTTAGAAAAAGTAACAAAACTTTGAAAAAATAAAAATAACCCAAAACCCGCATAAGTTTATGTACTAAGATTTTTAATGTCTTAGGCTTGCTTGTCTGGAGAGTGGCAGTAGTACTTACTCGGATCTTGAGGGTCCAAGAGAAAGAAGCGTTTGGAAAATGGTTTCTGAGGTTCCATCAACAACACCAACAGCCATAATAGCCGGATGATCATCCCACTGCGAAATCAGGCAAAGGGATGATCAAAACTCAATGAAGAGATTAACACTTATCAACAGATTAAGAAAGACGAAGATACTAACCCTTCCAAGAGAATCTCTCTCTTTTGCCTCTTTGAAAAGCCGGAGACCTGTATGCAACACATGTTAAAACTATGCTGTCCAGCCACAAAAAGCAATGAAAATTGAGTATGCACCATACCATTTTGACAACCAAATATCGTCCATGGAGAAGGCGCAACAACATCAGTTGTAACAGGATCCACTCTTGCAGACGGCCGGAGAGTCCAGTCAATAGAATTTGAGTGACGATCTCGAACTGAGCTACTCAATCTGATTTCAAAAACCACAAACCATTATAGCCTAGGTGCTAAGCAACTAAAAATATTGACAGGAACTACTGTCTCAGCAGGTTAGAGATGTATTCCATTGATTACAGTAAATTGTGGAAAGAAAAAGGTACCTCAAAGAGTCCCATCGTCCCCTCGAACAATTAAAAACATCTCCAGGAAAAGGACTACCCTGCATAAACATATATAACTATAAGTCTCTAGTTCTCCAAATAGAAAAGCTCTTAACAACTAGTTACTAAAATGCCTTAATCTTGACCTTTAAAGCTGCCTCTTTAATTAAATTGATCCACCTAGCTGCATCCTCAGGACTGCTTGCTCCTAACTATACACAAATTACAATTAAAAAAAAAACTTAACATATTAAAAAAGAGATGTACATCACAACAAGTTCTTCCAACAACAAAAAGTTTTAAAAAAAACATAAATTACCTTACCTTGAGCTGATCATTGTGATTCGAGGTATTGAATAGTGTAAATATAAAGAATGCCTACAAGTGATTAAAAACAAACCATTATAACAAAACCAACTACGATTTCAGAAACAGATCACATCCCAAAAAAAAAAAGATTCATACTTTTCTATGAACACTTTCTCTCCCATTGTCAGTAACTCGAATACATGAATCAATCACCGCACTTCTTCCAGCATCCTGTAAAACCCCAAAATCAGACTCTGCTAAGTTACAATCCAGAAAAAAACAACAACATGGAGAAAAAAAGAAATCTGAAAAAAAAGGAGAGACCTTGGATTTAGAATCAGAGACGGACTTGAAACTCTTGAGAAGATGATCTCGAAGAACAAAGTAACGTTTCCTAGAGAAATGCAATCCAAATCGATTGGATCGAATGATATACAACCAACCTTCCATCTTCGTCTCGTTCTCGTTTTCAGAACCAAAAGCCATCGGAATGGATAAAGAACAAACTCAACAAAGCTTTCGACTTTAACAAGTTTCTTGATTTCCAAGGAAAAAATAATCCAATCCAATGGAACCCACAAACAAAAAAAACACCCCACCTTTGGGAAAAGTCTTGAACCACTCTCGAAAAATTTGTTCGCAATAACAAAAAAACCCAAACACACAAAGTCAGTCTTCCTTGTTTTCTCCGTTTTCACGATACAAATCGAACCATAAAACGACAAACCCAGAAAAACAAAAAAAAGAGAGAGGATCAGACAAATCGAGAGAGTAAGACGAAGATGACGAGAGGGTGATTTTGATGTAAAGATCGGTTTTTTTTTTTTTTTTTTTTGATTGGGTAAACTAAGATTTGAATTGATCTCTCGTCATCGTCGCTTTTTCCAGATTTTTCTGGGTTAGAGAGAGAGAGAGAGAGAGAAGAAAAAACTGAAATTGTTTTTGTTTATTTATTGGATTTGGGAGTATTTTGCAAAAGTGACCATAAAAGATTGGGGGAGAACGAATGAATGAATGATTACGAATGTCGTGAAATGACGTTATTACCCTTGTTATGTTTCTTGATGTGTTTACAGTTTTAACCACAAAAAATTGTTTTTTGTCTACCTTTAGTTATTACCTTTTTGATACACTCATCTTATGATGAATGAGTGAGTCCACTGTTGTAATTGGTTTCACTTTTGCTTAATAGTTTAAAGTTTAACACCCACTAGAGAAACATTTAGAAATAAAGAATTTTTTTTTCATTATCTATCTATAAAGTTAACTTTGCTCACTTCTCTTTTCTCCACATCAACATCCACCTAACCGGTTATATTGGCTCAGAAACTTGTGGCAGCTGAGGAGTTTATCCAAACCTAGACACAAAGAATGCATAGCTACGATCTATACTTCGACTACCTTGCCGAAAAAGATCCTGAGTTTGCTGCCAAGTTCCGGAACCTGACCAACCAACAAGCAACCAACCCAGAAGGCACCAACCCAGAAGGCACCAATCCAGAAGGCACTATCCCAGATGGCACCAACCCAGATGGCACCACCGGTGAAACGGGAGTAACTGGTTGTCAAACTGGGAATTTAAACGTGACCTCTCTCTCAATCCTTTTAAAAACTCTTTTTTCGCTGACTATATCCCCTGTGAGGGAAAAACTAAAACACAACTTCTTTTTGTAATTATGTTTTATTTTATTTAGAATTTTATTTCTCGATTTTAAATTCTGTTCTTTATTTTATTTAGAATTTTAAATTCACAACAAAATTAGCAAAGATAATGATTTAAATTAAATATCAATTCTGATTTTTTTTTTAATTTATGCACAACAATTTGCGAGGGATGTACTATGGCAACGTTGCAACGTATTTGCTAGAGACAAATTCGTCGCAAATTGCTTCACAGTTGCGAGTAAAAAATCCCTCACAAATTGCGTGTCGTTTGCGAGAAAAACAATACCTCGCAATATGCGTTACATTCGCGAGGAACGTAGTCCCTCGCAAATTGCGTGTCGTTTGCGAGAAAATTATTCCCTCGCAATTTGCGTGAGATTTGCGAAGAATATTATTCCTTGCAAAATTTGCGAGGGATTTACGATGTTACCCATTTTGCGAGACGCGATTTGCGAGGAACGGTTGTGTCTCGCAAATCCCTTGCTATTGTCGATTTGCGAGGGATTTGCGATGTAATCTTCCATCGCAAATCGATTGTTTTCTTGTAGTGGATTGTCGACAATATTATTGTGACACTAGACAATATATGTTACATATAGATTAGTAAAATAAGTACGGCATTTATATAGATTTATCTTTTATTCTTTAAATTATATTCATATTCAATGATTCTTATTGATAAAAAATTTAACTAAAATCGCAAATAGATATAACAAAGAAATATTATCTTTAAAAATATATATGTTGTATATCACTGAGTAAAGTAAGTTTAGTATTTATATAGATTTATACTCAAAAATTGAAATGATTATATTTAAACTCAACAATTTCTATTGATAAGAAATATTTTAAATTAAAATCCCGCGCGTGTGCGGGTACAAATTCTAGTCAAGAAATTAAAAAAGTTTATTTTGGAGAAAAATAAAGATGGATTTTTTTTTTATATGTCATATGATATTATTAATAAAATTTAGAAGAATACATACATTGTGAATTACAAATTAAACCTGTCGATCACTCGAAAGCAGAACCAAAGTCTTCATAACACAACAAATAAAGATCTGATGCACGCTTATTAATGCGAAATTGTCTGTGTAGAAGTTTTTAAAATGCAATAAGAATTAAACAGATATGCAAAGTCAACACAAGTAGCGAAACCTAACCTCTTGAGAAAACTGCTCGACTGAACACAATGATGGATCGAGATAGCTATCAACCACAACAAACAATAACAATGAGAAAAACCAACTGCAAACAACTAATACGAAGCCTAAACTATGCTTTATGGGAGCCTAGAAGAGTAAACCAAGAGTGAGAGGCAAGACAATAGCTGGGCGGATAAAACCCAATTACAACCAAAACAACACACAAACGGCTTCGATCGATAATACATGAACGGAAACCACATGGTCAATGAAGATTTGATTCTATTGTTATTAAATTCGGGTTTATATTGGGTTTCCAACTCAAAACTAATTGACAATAAGTTGAGAGGCCCTAACCCTTTATATATTACTTAAATTTTTTCATAAATTTTTCGATGTGAGATATTTTACACTAACAATTCTAGAAATAAATAGAGTTGATGTTAATTATTTGTTAACGCTAGTTTATATGCAAGTTATAGTAATTGTTTGTTAACACTATTAGAGTTTATATGCAAGTTTATATATAGACTAGCGTACGTATTATATTAGTGTCTTCTATACTTCATTTTTGAAGGTAAACTTGTTATGTATGCCAGTTAAAATTCACTTTGATATGTTATTTCTCAAGGTTCAAAGTTCAAACTGACTTCTATATCTGATCAGGATTGTTTATAAGCAATTAGTTATATATATATATAAAGACCACCTTGGGTAAATGTTATTTCTGACTTTTACTAAGTTTTGTACATATTTTTAATATGAACCGAAAGATATTAAGTGACAAATTTAGATTATGTGTCACTGGCACAGAGAAAAACAAAAGTCATGTAGAATGCCTAACTAGAACTATGGGTGGTTTGTACATCAAATACACAACAGCCCTTGTTATAATCGCATTAAAAATATCAGATTATTGTGAATAAAATCGAAATAAACAGATCACTGTAAGAAGTAAGAAGAAAACACTTGGGAGCTTAATCACATGCACATACAAAAATCTACTTACACCAGATTGTTTAACTTACATTTTTGTAAGTTCCTACATAAACTATTTTTAATATGAGTGGAGAATGTAAAAAGCAATGGCTAAAGAAAGTGAAACGAACCGACAAGGTAGTATACAGAATACAAATTAAAGAGAATAGTAATCTTAAAAAATAAGCATTAGAGTTGATTAAGAAATTTGTAGAAACGTATCAAAATATCGTTGGCCATAAGACAAAAATTGTAGAAATTTGTAGGAACAAGTCATCATCATATAAATTTGTTTAAAACACTACTATATAATAAATGAATTTTTAGTTGGATTGTTGGTTGTTGCAAATTAAACAAGTTGGCCTATTGATGAAGATTGATGACCAATATTTCTCAGTTATTATTATTATCTGTTTCTATCATTCGTAGCTTCAAAGTCTCATGATCACCACTAGTTTTAATAACAATAACAAAAATTATTCGCTTTTAAAGGAAAGTTTCATGCCAATTCTCTTCGTGGGTCCATAATATAAAAATGTTGTAAATACAGTATGCTATTCATGGAAAGATAGAAAAAAAAAACAAAGACGACGTAGCATGTGCACTAGGGATGGGCATGACTTATATAGTAAACGTTAGACTTGATGCACATGTACATACATACATTTAATATAATCTGTAAGCTTATATAGTGGATTGTACATGTAAACACACACACACACATGTATATAGATATATATATATATAATAACATAAATACTTTCTTTAATTTTCGTATGTGGACAAAATTAAAGAGCATAAAATACTTCATTTCTTTATAAGTTGTAGCCATAGAAACGCAATTTTTGTTTTGTGTGTAAAATCCTAAAATTATATTGTATGCATGAAATCGCCCAATATCTTTTTTTTTTGTAAACTCAAAAAATACCTAATCACAGATTCACAAGTTCATCACCCAAGTGTCTAAAACTATTTTGATATGAATTATAAGTTAGCTAGTATTCTTTTTCTCTTCTTTTTTTTTTACTAGAGAACAATTTTGATTATTTGAACACGAGAGATCAGAGAAGATACTAAGATAAACAAAAGATCACGAGAGAAGATAATATTTATCCTTGTAATATCACAAAAAGGAGGAAAATGCTTACTCAATTACAAAACATTATCAATGAATGGACCAAAAAAAAAAAAAGAAAGAACAGGATTATGGAGACCAAACATAAAGAGAGAGTAATTGTACTCTCATACTGGAGAATGCTTGTCTAATTTCTTGGCTTCATGATGGTTCTCTTTATCTTGTCCCAAAAGAGGTGTCGTGTCCCTATCTTTCCCCTGTAAAAAACAAAAAGAATAAAACAAAAGTACTTAGAAACTTTCAAAGAGTCATTATTTCTAGCTATCTTTTTTATTTATTTGGTTACGCACAAGAAAAGTCGACTCGGAGGAGACTTGTTTGGATTTAGAAGCAACGGAGCAGAAGTAGGAGTATAGAAGCATGCCGAGGACAGCGATGAGGATTCCAGCGATGTTACGAGGAGTGAAAGGATCATGGAGGAGAGTGTAACCAAATGCGAGCACCAAACACGTTTTGAGATGTCCCAAGACTTGGTATGTCACCGGAGATGTCTTTCCGATCACTAGAAATGTGCTGAAATTAACCGAAACCGCTATCAAACACGACAAAGTTATGAACCCCTGCATGTATAGAGCAACAAGATTCATCATCGTCAAATTTCACAAAATTCTCCTATCTAGGTTTGTTAAAAATACGACTACAAACATGTTTCAAAATGAGATAGGTTTAAATGGGCCGGACTAAAGGTGGGCTGAGTTTAATCGGGTCGGACCAATATACCAAAACCACTCTAATTCTTAAATGAAGATTATACCAAATAAATTGATGTAATTTTTACCACAACAATAGGAGAGTAATGGAAGGAGAAGACATTGAGGCTAGTGAGGTATTTGTCGACAAAAGGACCGGAGACGAAGAGTATAGCAGCTTGGAACGGGGCTGATTGGTATAGGAGTTGTGTTGATGTCACGTTGAGTCTCTTCTGAATTGTATTTGTTAGCTATACACCACAACATGATATATATTAGTCATATTAGCTACTATATACTATGGATTAATATTTTGTACATTGATTAATGAAACACAAAGCATACAATTTGGCCGACGCAAGTTGTGGCGATGGCAAGGAGAGAGAGAACAGAGCCAACAAAGTTGAGCTGAAGATCTGTGATTGATGCTATCCCAACACCAACCAGGAGCAGAAATAATGAGAATTTTATCTTCTGGCTGCAAAACCAAATATGTCACAACTTTTAGAAATAAATCTATATAGTAAAGAGTAAAAAATTAATAACCTGATATATTTTGTCATCATTCATCCAGTTAAAATATGAGTTTTGATAAAATAAGATAAGCAAGGTTCACCTGAACTTCTTGTTGAGGAAGAGAGTTTCTAATAGAACAGTGAATGGTATGATTGCAAGTTTGGTCATCTGCCATTTTTTATTGAGAAACATGAAATTGGTTAAATAAGTAGATGTTACATGCTGAAGATCAAAACTAGGTCGAACATATATACTTGGTAGAAACCGATAGAGTTAAAGCCGAGGCTGAGATTGAGGAGACCGATGGAGATGCCGTTGAGGAGGCCAAAGAGAACAACAGTTCTCATGTCTATAGGTTTATTCTCAAAGAAGTTTAGTTTATATGCCATATGAAGTGTGCAATATGTTACCATCAAATGCCAACTCGTCAATGTTGTTGCTGTAACAAGATCATGGCCAAAAAAATAAATGATCATAATCGGTTTAGAACATATATTGTCACAAAGTAAAAAAGAGGAAACATATGAATTACCAAAAGGGAAACCAAGATTGGTCATCAAAGCTTTGTTGCAAATGACAATGGAGACAGAAGATGCAACTGATAGAAACAATGCTCCAATCACACCCATTTGCATACTCTTCATCTCTCCCATTCTCCTCTCTCCCCTCTCAACCTTCAAACTCTATTAAACGAAGAGAGAGAAAGATAAATATATATTGATGAAAGAGAGAGAGGGAGAGAGAAGAATTGTGAATGTGATGAGTGATGAATGCAAAGGAGATATATGAGGATTTTATTCTTTGTTACTATAAAAATGGTAGGTGCCTAACACCAAACTTCTGTTCTTCCTAATTTCATGTTTTCTTAATTATGTCATTTATATATAATTTACACACAAGATACACGAGAAATAACTTTTATGATGTTGCTTAATATATGTTTTTCCTCATTAGAGGCTTCTACTAATGATATGATAGCAAACTTCTTAACCATAAAGAAGGAATTGAAATTAAACAGCCAATAGAGTATAGAGAAAAATAAATAAATAAAGGGAGACATCATGGCTTTCTATGGACAAATCATAGACTTGAACTAAAAGCAAAAAGGAAGGTGAAACTGACATTTTCATACTTTTTTCCTTTCTATCGGGGAAAATATTGTAAACAGAAATCAAAAATAAAACTGAATATTGGATTTGGTGTAAAAAGCTTCACACTCACACTCCAAAGTCCCTAACCAATAATACCCTTCTCTTTTTTTTTTCTTTTTTGTGTGCAAACAACCAAATGACCAATACCCTTCTCTTGCCCTAAATTTCTCTACCATTTACGTTATCTATTGAAAGCAAATATAAAATTCCCAATCTATGAAATTGGGTGGAATAGATCAATCCTAAAACTGGTTAGTCTTGTTTTCTTATTGTCTTTTCAGAAGTCCAAAGAAGGAAATTTAAATTGACTGAAGAACAATGAAGAAACAACCAACACTATACCAAATTCTTATACAGACGTTTAGTTTTAATTACAGTTTAGTTTTTTTTTTTCTTTCGTAAGTGTTGTCGTGGAATATAAACTCATTCCGAAATTTCAAAGCTCAATCAACATTAAAGCTCAATCAAAAGTAATGTCACACAATATCAAATATAAAGAGTTTCACATATGCCCTATCAGAACCTAATTAGGGTAAATTGTTTTGATATACAGAGTAAGGTTTTGTCGATAATAATTATATAAAAGGTAAAAAAAAAGAAGAGACAAGTCTATTTTTATCCTTTGACCGTCCTCCCAAGGTACTCTTTATCAGCATCTGCTAATCGGTTCTGAAACATGGTCCATTCCTTTTTGCATCTCTCTCTCACTCCTTGCCATGGAGCTTTCCCATTCTCTGACTTACCTTGACTTCCAAGTGACGGTATCACTTTATGTATTATCCATTGCGAATCCACAACACCAATCTTCTCATGAGCAGGCTGCAACAACACACACACAGAGTTTCATGATCCATTCCGGAGTTAATATATGGTTTATTATCAAGCAGAGGGCCAAAAATTACTTACTTCTACGCATCTTCTAAGCGCAAAGTCGAGACCCCATCCATGAACCAGATCGTTCTGCATCAGAAACATAAACAAAGTGATTAAATTCATCCAAGCAATAGTGCATTAGTTCCGCGTATCTACTGATTGACAAACCTGAATCATATGCCACACACATCGCCATGCTTCTCGTGAAAATACAGGAGCCATTATTTCAACAAATCTGTGTGAGGGGAACAAAACTTAGTACTGATAACGACTAAGCATTCTTGAGTGGGGCTAAAGAGAAGAAAGAGAGTTTTACGCGGCACAAGGAGGTAAATGTGGGTCTTTACACCATCCAGGCTTTTCTTTAGTATCTCTGTTCACCAGTGAAAACAACACATTCTTAAATCAGAACCAAAACTGAAAGGCAAAGAACGGTTAGAGAGAAAAAGAGATCTTACTTGTGGACCTCTCGGTCACCTCTCCTCTTTGTCATCTCCCAAGTGAGTCCATTATTAGGCTCTAGGCCTGGTTGAGAAATCTCTAAACCATGCTTCTTAACTAACTCAATGTACCTGAAGTTTTCACAGAACTCCATCATTATATGTATAAGAAGACATTGTTATGCGACTCCAGACAATGTAACTTACCTATCCGCATTGAAGTGCTCCACTCCAAGATCTTCATCCCATATAAATATGTACTCATAAGCTGACACAACATCAGGATGCAAAAATCTCTTCGCATACCACCTGCCAAAACCAGTAGAGAATTTTTCATATACTAAACAAAAACAAGATTGTCCAGAATGTTTGATAACCACTCATAGAAACTACCAGATGACTCACCATTTTGTTTGCTTTCTTATACTAATATGAATCGCGTTCTTTGACCACTCAAACTGGTCCCATTCAGTTGTCCGACCATCATAATGGAAGAGCAAAATTTGGAAATCTTCAGAGAACTGCAGAAATGACAAAAACAAACAAAAAGATCTGAGTGTATCCAGCAGTGTCATTACTGTACAAAAATACTGGCTAAGACATGCTGATATTGCACAGAACCTTCTTAACAACTCCATTAATATGGTTCCTCTGCTCAAACCCAACTGTAAATGTCACAAGATATTTTGGCTTCTTCTTCAAATCCTGCAAAGGTTTTTATTTTGACATAAAAAATCTAATAGCCTCCACAGAGAACCATATATGTTGTTGATAAAACAAAAATGAAACACATACTTCATTAGGTTCTCCCCATAATCTACGCAAGTAAAAATCAGTTCTCGCCACAACAATTCCGGGAGGCAATAGCTCAGCACCACGCGGGTTGGTTGGAACATATATCTTCGATCACAACAACAGAAACAATGAGACACTATCTCTAGCACATACAATCAAATAGCTAACATAAAAACTATATTTGGTTCTTGAGGAAAGAAACAGTTCTGCATTCATGAAACTGATTATACAGATCAGACAGTTATATAACCTCAGGAAACTTTCTTGAACCGAAATCTTCAGGCGACTTGTCACCAGATAACAACTTCCCATCAAAAGATGGCATAAAGCCCGAGGGTAAGTTAATCTGAAGGAACACAAAAAACAAAACTTAACAAGTGAAAAAGTGAAAGAGGGACAACTAAACAAGTCAAGAAGAAAGATGAAAACAAACACCAAACCTTAAAAGAAACTGAAGGTAATGTAACACCAATAAAAGTCCCAAACACTATTCCCAAAATAGTTGTGATAATAACCTTTGCATTTTCATTTGTTCTTCGAGGAGCACCACTGCCAAGAAAGTAAACCACTATAAGTAGTAATCTTCAAATTGAAAGCAAACTCTTTTTTTTTTTTGTATTACAATCAAACAGTCAATAAAAAACATACCTGCGGTGCATTGTTCCCATTTAGTTCGCAATATCTCCAAACTCTACTCAGCAAATACTAAAAGATTCAATCTTTTCTTCAGCTTCAACAACACAAAACTATTATAATAAGTTCTATTTAAATCTTTGACTAAAAACGACAGATTCAGGAAAAAAAAATCTAATCTTTCTCAAAACATCATAATCTAATCGTGAGATCATAATACTGAAACAAAGGCAATATCGAAAAATCAAATTCTCTAGTATAGAAGAGAAGGGAAATGAAATGAAAAGGTAATTACTTTACAGGATTTTAGATCTCGGAGATCTGAACACGCCCGGTGATACAAAACCAACTCGATAGATTAGGGCTCAGAGGAGAGATTCTCCGATCTGTAAGAGAGCAGAGTGAGAAAGAGTGTGTGAGAGAGATGGGAGAGAGGTTTTAAAATTCTTAAAGGTCTAAACTTTTTGTTTCCTTAATTAATCAAATTAAAAAGGTAAAACCTCTATTATTAGTATTAGGACATTTGTTCCGGTCTTTTTCTCTTTTTTTTTTTAATACAACTCATTTAAATGGAGCCAACAAAGATTTGAAAATTCAACTTTTTTTTTTCTTCTTCTTAATTAATTACCAGTCAAACTTTAACAAACAAAGGAAATGTATGTGCTAAGTTTGATTAAGTAAAGAAAACAAAATTGTGTTGAATAAGAAGCATAATATAAGTGTAAGTATACAAGCTAAGTTTGAGAGTGAGCCCATTAGGTGATCCATATATATGCAGCAACTCCATGTTTGGGCTTAGTATATTGTACACATAATTTTGTTTTGGTTATTTACTTAAATTTGATGGAACCATATGAATACAACTTTTTGTTTTAGATGGGTTTTTAAAAAAAATTATATGCTTCCTAGCATTTTTACAAAAATTAATTTCACTAGTTTTACAATTTTGAAAATGTACTAAATCCAAAAAAAAAAAAAAAAGCAATTTCGTGGTTTAGGTGTTTCAAATGTGTGTCAGTGTGTGGTTAAACTAATTTAGATGTTTCAAATGTGTGGCTTACAAATTGGTGATCAAGAGACTTGTAACTTCAATCGAAATGTTCATATACGATCGATCAACATTTTATTTACTATAATCACAACGGAAAAAAAATTAAAAACAATTTTTTTTTAAATTTAAACTCGTCAACAAATAAAGAAAAAAAAAAACCCCCCAAAGATTGAGTTGTTGGTTGGGGGACATATTACAAAATTCAAACTTAAGAAGAAAAAAACCAACATCTTTTCTGTCTTTTTTCCCCTGATATAAAAACTAAAAAAACAAAAAATACATTAAAACAACAGAATCAACTACACAAAAAGAAGAAAGTTAATCTGTTTTTTTCCCATTGCTGGGACTAAAGTTTTACAATCAATAAAAAGGATCCCAATTTTGGAGAAACATTCAATTGGGTTTGTCCTGATTAAGGAAATTAATTAGTCCTTTTTTCTTTTTCATCTTGAGATTTCACAAGTAGGACTCAGCCCTATTTGCTCCATCTCCCAGCTTTTCTTTGAGGCTACCTTCTCATGTCTTGGTACATAATCCTATTTTTCCGAAATAAAACAAAAGATGGAATCAATATTTACAATAGAAAAATATTGATTGATAACCAAAAACAAAGAAAAAAGATTATAAACCTCAAGTTTCTTGACAAGTTCTTTAGCGGAAGGAGCAGAGACAATGATATGACGAGCAGTTGGTGAAATGAAACCTTCTTCCACTGCTGTGTCTATGAATGATAACAATGAATTGTAGTATCCTTCAACGTTCAACAGTCCCACCTTCACATTTCATTTTACATTTATATTCATCAGATTAAAAAATGAATTAGCTAATTCACAAAAATGTAAGTAAGACAACTATATCAAACGTAACATGTTATGTTTTGTCGTAGAGGTCTACCTGATAAAAACATGTTTATTGTTGTTTTAACTAATTACACTAAAACTAAATCATTAACTAGTTTATATGTGTAAACAGAAATGGAAGCAAAATGATTACTGGTTTATCATGGATGCCTAGCTGTGCCCAAGTGATTACTTCAAGAAGCTCTTCAAGTGTACCATACCCACCTACATAATTACCAACATTAGTTAGTTCCCATTTTTTACTGATCAAAATTTTAAGAAAACTAAAAAATGTGGATAAGATGAAAACGAAAAGGAACCAACCAGGTAAAGCGATAAAAGCATCAGAGTGCTTAGCCATCTCAGCTTTCCTTTGGTGCATGTCTGCTACTGCCTTCACTTCTCCCACTGTCTCTCCTGTTATCTTTATTCACAAATTTTTTACACATTATTATTATTATTAGTTGTTATTATTATCACCACTCACTCACCACTTGTGTCTTCTGTGTATTCCACAACAAAAAGACAAATCTCTTACACACACTCACTCACACCACTTGTTTTATGGTTTCCTTCCTCCAAAGATATGTGAATCTAATAAAGGTCTCTTATACTACTGTTTTAGACTCAACATGTAGTAATTTACAAAATCCATTTTTATCTTTGTGCAATCATATTTTAGCCCATTATGTTGTGAGAAAAGGATTAGATGTAATGATGATTTAGTCTCTCGAGGTGCTTCTCTTACATTGATCACTTTGACCCTCTTTCTTAAAAAGGTAATCATATTTTTGGAGCAACATGATGGTGTCTTTAATTTTTTATCTTAATCAGTTAAAAATTAATTTCTCATTTCAAAAATAGAGAAAAATACGAATTATAGCTAAAAAAACAAAAGATAAGAAAGAAACATGAAAATATCACCGTCCAATAAACTGGCCTGTTTTGTCTCAATTGAAACACTCTCTAATATGAGACAAATGTTATATACGCGTTTAAAGATAACATTTATGAGGTTGATGTTCTTGTTAAATTATCTACCACCAATTTATCTGCAAGCTCTTTTATTTGTTCTTATGAAAGTGGTAAGAAAGAAACAATACTTCATAAATATTATTCTGGAGTTATATTTCGGACGTACCTCTCTTGGCATTAGTGTCTTGGGGATAACCCTGAAGACAGTAACAAGACAAAATAAAGTTAGTTAAAAAAGTTAACGTCACAAACACTACACGTACGCCAAAATTATCCATTTGTATTACTACTAATTGGTTCTTTCCACGTTAATGACTAACGTAAACATTGAAATTTTACTTTAAGAATGTTTTAAAAACGAACCCGATGACATGGCGACCTCCATTGAAAACAGCTTGAGAAATCAAACCCATTAAACCAATGCTCCCTCCACCATAGACAAGATCGATGTTTCTCGATACCTACAAAAAAAAAAAAAAAATTTGGATGGTTTGGGTTAACTTTGCCTTTTAATTTTAGTGGTCGTTGTCATTTGTTAATTGATACAAAAAAAAAAAAGAATACAAGAGAGAGAGAGAGAGAGAGAGAGAGAGAGAGAGAGAGAGAGAGAGAGAAAATGTATTACATCAAATAGTGGATAAAGATATTGTAGAAAAAAAACTATAAAGGTGTGGAAAACTCAATAATTACATTTTCTGGTAAAAGTACCCAAGAAAAAAAGATGGTAAAACAAAAATAAAGTATGAACTTTCCCATCACAAAATTCAACTTAAAATACTTTTGAATTCTCATCCTTTTTTAAGCTTTGTAACTATGTTTCTTACTGATCACAGTAAGTACAAATGGAAGAAGATAATATTCTTCCAAATAAAAATCATCTAAACAAGATAATGGGGTTTAAAAAAATAATATATATATATATATATATATATATAAATAGTGAACTCCACTAACTCTAAATGGCTTAAAATGCTTTAGTTATTAGTTATGACAAGTCAAATGATTAAATCCATTTCCGAGCAACTTGTTATACCTTTATTGGGTCAACTGAAAAAAATTAAATTAACAAAAGATCCAATATTTGATGATACTTATTCTGAGGTCATATATACTAAAAGTCAAGAAGTCAAAATAAAAATGATAATGTTTTTTTTTTTTTGGTAGCAAAGAAGTTTTTGTTCTTCACTTCTCCTATTACAATAAAAATATTGTTTTAGCCAAATAAATTTCACGTTAGGTAATGTTTTATATTTTTTAAATCTAAAATAAATTAGTTATTTTTGTTTTACAGTTATTTATTTGTATGCTATAATTTATTTTGTAATAGATTGAATAGTGTTTATGTAAGGTAATAAATAATGTTTAATATGTGAGTTAAAACCTTAAACACTACATAAAATGAGAAAAAACGTTGTGTATGTGGTTTTCTTATTGTTACGGTTTTACAATCTACTACCAAGAAGAAAAATCTGAAGTCTTGAGAAAAAAAGAAAAAGAGAGAGACTAATCTACTCATAGGAGAATTAGGTCTTAAGACATGAGTCTTCCCAAAAACTTGGAAGTGATAAAGGTTTTACTGTAATTTTCAATTCTTTTCAAACTGGAAGAGGAAAAACAGAGCTTTTTTTTTTTTTTTTTTTTTTTTTNGTAAGCTATGAATAAATAAATGAAAAGACTAAATATTCTTATATACACAAAAAACGAAATTTAAAGAAAAAAAATAAAAGAAGTAAGAAAGAAAACAAGATTCTAAACAGAGAAGAAGAAAATGAAAAATTTACCAGTTCGGTTCCGAGTTCGATAGCAGCATCTTTGTAACTGGCTTTATTACCAGCACTACTTCCACAAAAGACACATATCCTCTTAAACTTTGGTTCTATCTCCATCTCTCTCTCTTGACACAAAGTTTTGTTTTAAAAAAAAAAGGAAAATTATAATTTGAAAGGATGAAGAATCTATCTTTTTCGTTGTGTGTTGGTATGAATGTTCTTTGCTCATTTTATATAGAATATTAGGTGGTGGGGTACTACTATATACCTAGCTCATACGCTTCTTATTAGTAAGTAATATCTCAAAAAGAAACCTTTAAAATAAATAAATAAATAGTGGCTAGCTACATGAGTTTGACATCTATTTTTTTTTATATATAACACGAGTTTGACATTCTTCCATAATAAATAGATTAAAAATGGTTACGAAAAGAAAAAGAAAAAAAAACCTTAGAAAAGAATTTGTCTTATTCCTTATGTTAGTTGGAGACCAATAATATACAATTTACAATGTACTGAATGTCTTGAATAATTAAGGTTCACATTCATTATATATCACATTCTATTTAATATTACTTCAAAGTACTTTTTGTTGACATGGTGGTGTGTGTCAGTGTGTGTGGATAAGATATGTTTATAAGTTGCCGACTGATTTCCCCACTGATTAAGACTTAAACACAACGAGCAAGAAAAAAAAAAATCCGGTTTTGATAGGTTAACCGACGTATCAGTATCATCACCTGTAGCCATTTTGAAGAGGTGATTACACGAACATGTTTTGGTCTTCAGTCCAACATAATGAACCTAAACCTGAAACTTTTTGGTTTAGATATAGAGCAAAATAAATAAAAGTAAAATAAGCATGGTTAAATGAGTAGATTTTATTTTGGGTGACGTTTCGAAAAACTAAAACAAATATGTAGGATTAAACCATTACAACCAAATAACCAAAAACTTGCAGAGTTTTATTTTGATAGGCTTCAGTAAAAAAGTTAGAAAACGATTATTGTGTATTATTATTTACTGTATAATAAAGTATTTACCCATAAGAAAGATTTTTTATTTGTGTGACTAACAACAACAAAAATAGAAATGAATAAATAAATTTTTATTCACTAAAAAAATTCTCTGAGCTTTGTACTCGCTCATGAACCGTCAAAGCATGTGAACAAATTTGCCGACCAGTTCATGAAAGAGAATGATTGACTCCATACGAACATCATAAGTAATGTTAAGATCGTATAATCCTTTCTATCATAGTCATGGAGTTCTATGGAAATCTTTGATTGACTGAAAAATTGCTTTCGATATGCTTGGTTTTTTTTTTTTTTTGGTGAAAGACCTTAAAACAACATTTGAAAACGTTCCTAGTGGGAGATTACATCCTTTGGTTTTTTTCGAAAATGACTTTGTCAAAATTTTGAGCTTAATAACGGATGATTCATTCAAAGGAACCAAGCTATCACCATTCAGATCATGGTAAATTTGGAAGCTGTGAAATATATCAAAGTCTCTATTCGTATTAGAAAACAGTTTTTGGAATTATAGTTAAGCTATTGTCTCGCATGAATTAGTCTCGGACGTCCTCCATACGTTTAGAGATTTACCTTAAATTATCGGAAAAAAAGTTAAGCCACTGTCGTCACACATCTAATCTTATTTTCGGTCTATTTTTTTTTTATATTAGACATTCTGTTAAATACAATTCTATATTGATGTAGTATGTATAGGAATAACTACAGGAGAGTCTACCAGGTCATTCCTTGTTTTAGTTTGGTATTCATGACGAGGAAGACGAAGGGTTCCATATAAAATATATTGTAAGAATAGAAAAAATCTAACAGAAAAAGTCAAAAGAATTAAAACTGAAAAGTTTGACAAAAAAAAGAAAAAAAAAAAAGAAAAAAGAATTAAAATTGAAATGTGGTGGTTGTAGCTCAATACTTTACTACAAGGCCTATAATTGCATATCTCTCTATGTAATTTATTAAGTATTGATGTTTAGGGTATCTAAACCAGTTATGTTTGGGAAGATTTCATTTAAACCATGAAAGTTTCCATTAACACTATTTAAATAATGAACTTTCCCTAAAACCATTTAAATTATTAAATTATATTGACTATCCTTTTAAAACATCAAATATTGTTAATGAAAATAGACATCTCGTAAAATTTGATAACGGAGCAACTAACACATGTTTACTATGTCGTTCACAAATCTGTAATTAACAAAACGACGTCGTTGTGTTGATTAGAAAAAAGATCGTTTAAACTATGAATTTTCAAATTAAAGGCATTTCAAGTATGAACTTTTTTTTTCGAAGATCATTTAAAACATCAAGTTTTATTGACTATTATTTAAAGACATCAAATGTTGTTGATGAAGCAAAAATAGATATTTCCTAAAATTTGATAACATCTTAAAATTTTGAGATTAAGCTTTACTAAAAGTGATGATAATTGTAACGTCCCGACCGCCACATACTTCGATCCGAGGTAAGGTCGATCCGGAAATCATGATCAAAGTTAGTGAAAAATCATTATTTTCTGAGCCCAAAAATTAACTAAGTGTTAGATCCAATTTGCAGTTTCGACCTGAAGTTTTAGTGGAAGAATTACGGCGTTACCTGAGCACATAAAGTCAGTTCGACGATTGTTACAGATAGAAGGGGTGTTAGGGAAGCCACCTGAGCCATCCTTATCACCGGAAAAAGTAGACCTTAGCTTCTACGTTGATTGCTTGTCAGACAAGAATCATCTGCTTCTGTCAAAAACCAGAAACCCTAATTGGTGTTTGAACTGTTTTCTTCTACTGCAAGTTTCAGACCGTTGCCAGCTGCTTAAGCCTTTTTCTTTCCAGTTTTCCGTCCATTCCAGGTGAGGGTGGTATTTTCGGATATGCAGTAGCCTTTTTCCTTTTATATTTTTCGATAGTTGCTGAGTATAGGCTTGAGAGTTGTGTTTGGGTGGTTTGTGATTACATGATGAAGTTAGGTTGTTAGTAACTTGAATGTGTGATGTTAATGTTTAAAGATGCATGTTAAGACAAGTTTACGAATTGCAAAAGCATATGCATGAGAACGAGAATGAGAATGTTAGTGTGGGAGTAGTTGTGCCATGAAGACCTTGCTCTGAGTGTGGGAGTAGTTGTGCCACAAGGGCCTTGCTCTGAGTTTGTTATTTAAGGTGCATGAATGATATAGAAGGGTATTAAAGAGTTACGTGTTGCATATTCAAAGTCATGATTGTTTGATGGTTAGACATTCTGATTCTATGCTAAGTAATGGTCGTGTTTATGTTTGGAACGTGTTTACTGCCTACTAAGAGGTGGCGGTCCGGGCGTGGTATCAGAGCCAAACCCAGACGAGTGTGTAGTCGAGTGAGCTCACATCGTCAGGGGTGATGATCTTGGTGCGCAACGAGGACGTTGCGATCTGTTAGTGGGGATGAATTGTGACACCCCGATTTCAGAGACTTGCAGAGAGGTTTAAAAGAATTGATTTGGCCACCTATGTCACCAAAATGCACTTATCTTTTTGTTCAAGGGGCATGAGAGAACTCCACAGTTAAGCGTGCTTGAGCTGGAGTAGTCTCAGGATGGGTGACCTTTCGGGAAGTGATTGTCGGAACTGTGCGAGTGAGAACAAAACACAGGAAAAGATCATGTGGTGATTTGTAGAGACGGTAACAAGTCTTTAAAGCCTCCCGGACGTAGCAAACCGACCGTCGGATATGGATGGGCTCACATGCCTAGTGAGAGAACGTGAGTCTCATTAAAGAAGGTCGGCTCATGGACTGGGATTGGACATGGGGCTCACTATGAGGTAGTGGTCGGAGTGTTACAATAATAGCAAATGAAAGACTTTTGGAAAAATAAGTTTCTCAATTTTTTGAAGAGACAAAACCTAATGTGTATTTCAATCCTTCTTTAAAGTTATAGTTTAATATATGTAGCAAATTCAGCAGTTCTCCAAGTTAGAACCTAGTTTATATATTATTTCTAGTTATTTTTTTGAAAAGTGATGCGATAACCTATGTTGTTCATCTGTCTCTGTTGATGATCCAACGACAGACAAACGAACAACATACCAATATTTATTGTTTGAAATACTATATAGTGATTGAGATACAAATATTTTTGTTTGTGTAGTATAAAATACGAGAAATTTATATCTGCTAAGAAAAATGTTTAGCGTCAATGTAATGTTATTTCAAAAATTATATTACATGATATCTTTTTTAAAAATTATTTTATTTTATGTACACTTGTAAAAGTAAGGTTCTGATCGTGAACATTGTCCTATTTAATGTAATACAAATTATTACCGTTGGCATTAGGACGGTTTGTTAGTAGTACAAACAGTTCTCAAAACATCAATTATCACTTTTGAGGCATTCAATCATACTATATCGATGCAAATATGCAGTATGTTATTTAATATATATATATATATATATTGGTAAATCAAAACATATAGTCGAATAGTTGTATTAATTTATTCAGTATTTTACAACCATATATTTAAGTGTATATGTGGGTAGATCAGTAGATGTAGAGAAAACATGATGCTCTTATTTATTTAGACCGTTAGGATTGAGAGATTGCATGTCAATTGTCCAACATAAACAGACTTCACAATTTTTTGAACCATTCGAAGAGAGTGGCCAGCATGCGAAGAAATGATCTAAAGAGCTGTATTTGTCATGAATATTGTTGACAAAAGATATATATCATATTCTTCTGTAAAATAAAGATGTTTATTAAAGTCCTATCTTATATTTTAGGTCCTATCTTGCAAATATCATTTTCTTGCAAGTTTACCCTAACTTACAAAAAATGCAAATCATTCATACGAAGTCTGATTTAGAATACAATATAATCCTCAGTCATCACTTTTAAAATTTCAAAATTATGATAAATATTATATCAAATCGAAATCCTTGCAATGAATAACTTAACTTAAGTCCTAGAAGTTATAAAGAATTTACAAGCTCTTCGAAGATATACATAAGAGTAATATTGGAGATTACGGACATTTCAATTTTGTAAGTTTGATCTGTATCTTTTGCTAGTTAAAGGTCAATTTACAAAAAGAAAAAGAGTTATTTGTTGGTTTTTTGTTTACTAGAAAACCTTATTTTTATCGTACATAAATTTTAAAAAAGAAAATCTACTTCTTGTGAGAAACTAAATAACAAAAAATTAAAATTGGAAGAACATGTAAGTCAACTAGCAAAACCCACAGCTCTAAATCAAATGTGTTTGAATTGACATTTTTTTCAGGACCATGGTCTTTAAAGGACCAACTTTTGAAAAGCTCAAAATCTATAAAATATCTTAACACGTTAGTAAACTTATTAAATGGGATGAGTTAATCCGGTTTGAAACTTTCATTGAAATATGTAACAGTATTTTGATTACTTTATTCTCGACCAACCGTACAAAACAGCCTCAATTATTTAGTACTAATCCTAAAGATTGTAATGTTTTATCTACTGCAATCATTTGGTACTGTTATTCCCCATATATCACTGACCATTCCCTTAAAGTCGTAAGTATTCAATTAATGTTGCAAAAGTGACAAATAAACCCAATTTATTAATCCCACGAGACGACTATTTGGTTAAATTTTCTATCAAATACGGTCGTCGAATATTTATGTGAAAAAAATGATAAAAGGTATACAAATTATACAAAAATCTTAATAAATTATACAAAAATCTTTTGTAAAAGGTATACAAATTTAGTTTTCATATATTAGGAAAGTCGATATGTGATGCATGGTCCAAATTTAGGGACAGTACAAAAGTCAATATATATATCAACATGTGAAAAACATGATGGCGTATATGAATTCTTCA
>NC_025691.1:8014819-8018940 GCF_000633955.1 Camelina sativa
TTAAATGGGATGAGTTAATCCGGTTTGAAACTTTCATTGAAATATGTAACAGTATTTTGATTACTTTATTCTCGACCAACCGTACAAAACAGCCTCAATTATTTAGTACTAATCCTAAAGATTGTAATGTTTTATCTACTGCAATCATTTGGTACTGTTATTCCCCATATATCACTGACCATTCCCTTAAAGTCGTAAGTATTCAATTAATGTTGCAAAAGTGACAAATAAACCCAATTTATTAATCCCACGAGACGACTATTTGGTTAAATTTTCTATCAAATACGGTCGTCGAATATTTATGTGAAAAAAATGATAAAAGGTATACAAATTATACAAAAATCTTAATAAATTATACAAAAATCTTTTGTAAAAGGTATACAAATTTAGTTTTCATATATTAGGAAAGTCGATATGTGATGCATGGTCCAAATTTAGGGACAGTACAAAAGTCAATATATATATCAACATGTGAAAAACATGATGGCGTATATGAATTCTTCAAAATTGATGTACCATAAAATATTAAAGCCATAAACTATTTTAATGTTATTTATTTATTTCTTATATATATATATATATAATAAAATAAAATATAATTCTTGGTTGAATTTTCCCCGGTTCCAGAACTAAAACCGTGTACTTACTATTTAGCATATCTTCTTGACTGAATTTAAATTTCTTTACTCGTATATATATATTTTTTGAATAAAATATAAAATTTATTCGAAAAAGGTAAAAACGTTTTTACATCAAGTGCAACATGTTTTTAAACTTTGTAAACAAATTGGGCAGAGATTAATGAACCAATGAAATAATGTTCCTAGCGTGTTGCGAACCAAACAATCAAGCAGTTCCCATAGCGAGCATCACCTTGCTCCTGCATGGAAATCAATCTGTTGCGGACATCCTTATCGAGCCTGCTGAGGAGCTGTTCTGGCATAGTGGGAGCGTCCCCATGACGTCTACTATTGCGTTCTCTCCATAATGAGTACACTAGGAGCTGAAATGTATATCAGAGTAGGAAGATGTTAACCTGATCCGCTGACCAATTCGTGAGGAGGTTGATAACCGCAGGCCAGTCGTCAGAGTAGTTTCCAGCAAGAAGCTTAGAGACTAGACCCGACCAGACCTTGCTAGAGTACAGACATTTGAAGAATAAATGGTTCCGAGTTTCCAATGGCTCATGGCAAAAAGCACAAGAGGTAAGAGCCCCTACGTTCCAACTCATCATCCGATCACCAGTAGTTCGTCTGTCCCTCATGGCAAGTCACGCAAAGAAAGTGAACTTTGGTGTGGCATGGGTAAACCATATACCCCTGAACCATTCCCGTCGGATCAGGGGAACACGAGTAGCCTCCCAAACTTCTTTAGTCTTACAGTAATTGTTTTTAAAAGATTTATAAAAGTGCAATCACTGAACCCTCTAATTCTTTTTGGATTAATGCATAACTTTTATAAGTAGTATACATATTGAGCCAATGCCTTGTGGAAATTTAATATGGACATAACTTAGAAAAAGAGTTTTAAAAAATTCACAAGTCTTAGGAGATTTAATTAAACTACACAATTAAGTGTTTTGACCCACAATTAAGTCATAATACCCATATTTTTAGAAGATTTAATTAAACTACACAATTAAGTGTTTTGACCCACAAACAAGTTATATGATCAGTAGATGATTTATTGAAAATGATTTTTGATAAAGTATGAATAAAAACAAAACAGGAAAAAACTATATATGTGTAGTATTAGATGATCATACAAAAACTCTTTCAAAATTGTTTTAAAAACGAATCAACCATTGGACGAAAGTGAATGGTGGTCCATTAAAATGAAGAAGTTTGATGGTTGATAAAAAATATCCTACCTAAAATACTCAATACTGAGATTCACCTTCACCATAATTCAATGTTTCACCTTGATAAATTATATATGATGTCAATATGTATATATAGCTTAACACTTGATTTTTTTTCAACGTCGGTGTACAAAACAATGGCATTAAAAAGCTAATAAAGTAACACTGAACTAATCAACAGATCACACTTCGAGCATAACATATTGTAGTGATTAGTGACGGTTTGCCTTTTCTATTTTAAGACAATTTCAAAATAGATGGACATTCCTTAATTGCCAAAGAACCAAAGATACAACGACACCTATCTCATACACTAACCATTTGTGGCCTCCCCATTTTAGGAAAGTATGGTCTACCACCTAGTATCCACCATTTTCATTTTTAGTTGATACAACAATGGTCCAAATTCAAATAAATAATCGAATCTGTCTCGAAAGTTATGTTTATATGCATTGAGTATAATTAGTAAAATTATATGCATTGAGTATAACTTGTCTAGAATTAGTAAAGTTTTATGTGCTATGTCTACTTAGCAATGTAGTGGTGAAATTAGTTTCTTTGGTAAATTGATGAAATATTTTGAAGTGGAAATTGATGAAATATTAGTAAGCTTGCGGAAAACTTCAGTCAAGGATCTACTACAACTTCAAAGAGTCATCAGCACTGGTCCATAGCGCTGGCTTGTTGGCGACCATACTCAGTACTAATCTAAGGAAAAAAAATAGAGAAAAAACGTGTAAAAACAAATGTCACAGAACAATATGTACAAAACTAAGAATGCATGATTGTGAAAAAGGGGGATAAGCAAAACCACAAAATAATGTAAGAAACGTATCACATGGAGGAAGAAGGAGAGGGGAGGTACAGAGTACGCAGGGGACCCCTATTCTACCCTTGTTAGTGTTCGACAGAGTCCTTGTCTACAATTATAATGAGTTTATTTTAAGTGATTGTAGAGTTGTGACACTATCTTCTATTGGTGTATCAAGTTTCAATCTTTCGATGAATAGTTGCTCTCAATGTTTTTATAACTTTGACTTTTGTTGCTTCATATATCTGTACAACCTTTGACATCTCAAATTCACAAAGACACACAGTTCAGATACAGGGAAAATGATGTACTTGAGGAGTTGAAGATAAAAAAAAAAAGTGAGATAATTATTCTTTTGCATGTGGAGGGTGTAAAAGGGAGAATTGACGTATACCAAAACAAAAAGGAGAGAATTGAGATATTTTTATACATATTAGTTTGATTTTACGATAACTTGATAAACTGTGCTCGTACAATAATCATAAATATGTCAAGATGATGAACGCAGATCTATGATTACTAATTATTTAACAAAAAAGAAAAAAAAATCTGAATGATAATTGTAAAATAACACTCAATTTAAAATAGTAGATAACTAGCTAATATCAAAATTTTTGAGAAAATATTCTCGTTTTTCATTTTTTTATGAGAGACAAATAAAGATATTAATTAGGGCTTCTATTAATTATTACCCTCGAAAAATTGAAAATTTCCAAAACGCCATTGAACCATTTGTGTTTGGGTTCTTCGTCCACCCGTCTTTAACTGTAGTATTCAACAACAGAATCCTTAAGATTACTCTATGGTGCTATATCATCCTATGTGCATTAAAACATATGGTGGATGATTAGTGTTTGTGTGTGTGTTGATTTTTTTTTGAACAAAGTGTGTGTGGATAATGTTCATTATGCATCCTATTGATGATCCTTCCCAAATTGATACATATTATTCATTGTGTCGGTATTTAGAAATACCATGGATGGCTGAATGGTGTTCCTTTATTAGGACAATGTCTTGGTTAGTTACAATGGCATAGTCATTTTACCATACAAATCATTGCAAACTTTTTAACCCATCAATTTTTTTTTTCTTTTTCTTTCTCACACAAATGCAGTAAAAATCACCCCTACTACTTAAACCTATTAGTCAGCTGCTAGCTAGAAAAAATAATTAGAAAACCATCCAACCCTGTATAGCAAACTCGTTCAAAATATTATATATATGTTCATCGTTTCTCTTTTGAACTAAGCATGATTTCAACAATAGAAAAAATACATCAAAAGCATATATGATCAGTTTTTTTTTTTAATATAGTCAATAATATGTACTATGCTGTCTTGTGCTGTCCTGATATGACAATGTCACTAGTATAAATCATAAGGCTATACTTGATCGCCAATACAAAACCCGATCTCGAAGTTATGTATGAAAAAAAAAAAAAAAAAAAAA
>NC_025691.1:8018967-8019443 GCF_000633955.1 Camelina sativa
TATTACGATAAGTGTTAAAAGATGGGATTCGAATAAAACGGGACATGTGTAAGAGACCAGAAAGACAGAAGAAGTGGAAATCCTGTGTCACCCATCTCTATCTTTACTCTTTTGTCTGAAGTCAAATCATATCAATAGAATTACGTACTTAGACACACATTAATGCAAATTTTAACAAGAAAATAAAAAATACAACACACAATACTCATATACCAAGGTGAATAACAGATAAGTCCCTAGAATTTTTATTGTTATTTTCCATACCCAAAGATTGTGAAATTGGTTGGAATCCAACTACGAAGCCACCGAAGCAGTATTATTATTAAGAACATGTAGGGTGCAATGGGCAAAACAGGGCTTAATTTAAAATGTTGTCTCTATTTAAGGTTATTCCCACTAAGACATGTTCCCACATAAAACATCTCTATGCAAATCACATCTTGTCCCTCATATCCTTTGGAACATCATCCATCATC
>NC_025691.1:8020044-8033377 GCF_000633955.1 Camelina sativa
TTTGTGAAATTGGTTGGAATCCAACTACGAAGCCACCGAAGCAGTATTATTATTAAGAACATGTAGGGTGCAATGGGCAAAACAGGGCTTAATTTAAAATGTTGTCTCTATTTAAGGTTATTCCCACTAAGACATGTTCCCACATAAAACATCTCTATGCAAATCACATCTTGTCCCTCATATCCTTTGGAACATCATCCATCATCTTCACTTACTATCCTCAAGCTTTTTAAGATAATAATTTGCTTTCTAATAATTATATTGCTGACTAATTTTCTATTATTTGTTTCACAATTTTACTAGTCTCTCACTTTAAAATTACTGGCTACGTACTCATCTTTTTTTTTTGTTTTTTTTGTTTTTTTTTGAGATTTACGACTATCTAATTTAACTTTATTAAAAAAATTGTATGGTAAAGGTTGAATACAATCCTTATCAAATTGTAATTTATTTCTCATAAAATTTATCAAAAATTTGTATCCATAATATTAAACAAAAAATCAAACTATCATCCTTTCTATTAAGGTGAATATATCTTACCTTAAAATTTAACGAATGTTACAAATTCTTAAAGAGTTTTTACTAGATTTTATTGTATCTTCAATAGCTAAAAGAAATTCAAGATTAGAAAGATTACATAGCATAAGATATGACTGAATTATTTATTTTAATTACCACTTCTTTTTTTTATTACACAATTGATATTAATATCTTTCATTTTTTTAGGATACTAAATTAACCAAATACCAATACTAATAGTACATTTCAGATAACTTGTGGAACATACCTCTCTTTTTTTTTTCCTGAAAAATGTTTAATAGAGAAATTACCACTTTTGTTGACTTAAAGATCGTTTTCAAATCCATGTTAATGTTGTCGAACTGTAGTTTGGGTAAACAAATCATACGTATATAAAATTACCACTATAGTAATTATTAAAAAAAAATTTTCTTTTTTTTAGTTTCAAGTATATTTATACGAGTCATTGCCCTTTTTCAAATGGTCCTCTTATCCGAAATTTAGAAAGATGATTTTCGCACGGAACAAAATGTTACAAAGAAAGTTCTAGCTAGCAACATCATAGTGATTGATCAACAACCAGCCTTAAAAAGAGCCAATAGAACATGAAATTTTCTAATAAAAGGTATGACACATTCAATAACTTAATAATCGTTAAGACATTAAAGTGAACGGAGAGATTAAAGAGACGTGTTAAATGAAATTATTAGATGTGTCAATGTTAGAGACATTTTCACATCTCCTTCCACAACTTCTCTAGGTCACTATCTTTTCCTTGTAGATGTCAAAATCTAATATTAATTTTTCAATTGGATCTTATCCTCATTTTAAGAAGACAATTGACTTCTTTTTCTTGTTTTTCCTTTCTCAATTCTCCTTTTTAATTTATTTCACATTTATGTCCTATAAAATAACGTTTGTAAGGAAACGTATATATGCCGACCAATAGGTTAATGATGATGGAATTAATGGGTCTCAAATCCACTGGTTATAAGTATTGTGTAAAGTCACTAACCTTATGTTTGTGGGGGTGAAATTGAAATTTCTCTCACCATTTAGTTTGGATGCGCTCTAGATGGACTTAGGTGGATAGTTGGAGCCAATGCTCCACTCCATATTGCCTTTTTATAGTTCTTATCCCAAACACGTTTTGACATATATATTTTTGATTATTTTTAACTAATTAAACTTCAATAGGAGGTTACAATGTTTTATAAAGAAAATTTAGACGATCGTCTTAATGCCATCAATCCAGGATGAACTCAAGTTATTTGTAATTTATGTGCAATTTTTTTATTTATTTATTAAAGATCTTATTTTCTTAGTTATGCCTTTAAATTAAGGATCAACTCAATAAGATATATGTTTTCTTGATTTCACTTATTCCACACAATTTTTGTTTTGTGTAACAACGCTATCTATCAGCTGTTAGTAAAATTTGGTTGTAAAAATTAAAAGAGAAGTAAAAAACTATTAATCAATGAAAAATATCTATTCATTTCTCGCAGAATAGAAAAAAACACATCATTTGTAATTATAAAATAATAAAAAAAGAGATTTGAACATCACTCATTATAAAAGGGAAGAGATACTAGCATTACAAAATATAAAATAAGTGTCACCGTGTGAATTATAAAGTGAAAAAAACACAACAAGCTATATCTTATTATATATAGCTTGATGTCAAAGTTATTTATTAACAAGATTATGACAAGTATCAAATATATTGATTAGATATTGATACGTGTTAATTTTTTTAATAATAAACGTAGTAGAACAGCTAATTATATTTACAGAATTTTATATGTTTATATTTTAAAAATTTTATTTTACTAAATCAAAATGAAAACTAACAAAATCAATATATTTTCCATTGCATGCTAATTATATTATATGTGTTCTCAATAAAATTTGATATGTGTAAGCAACAACTTAATTTATTAAGCATGTATATTAATCAATAAATAATGAATAACAAATTTAAAAAGAATAACATAAGTTATTTAACATAATTTTAGTCGGAGATAAATTGTATTTATCGTTGTAATATAAATTTTTATTGTAAGTAAGTACACAAAACCTAAGATAAGTTATTTAACATAATTTTAGTCGGATATAAATTGTATTTATCGTTGTAATATAAATTTTTATTGTAAGTAAGTACACAAAACCTAAGATAAGTTATTTAACATAATTTTAGTCGGATATAAATTGTATTTATCGTTGTAATATAAATTTTTATTGTAAGTAAATTTTTATTTTTATTGTAAGTAATATAAATGTTTTTGTAATGCATATGTTAAAACATAAGATAATTCGAAACAAATTATAATTTATAGGAATGAATCTTCAGTTATATATATATCTTAAATAATGTTGATTTAGTTTTTTTTTGCGAATTATATTTTGCTAATTTTTATTTGTATTTTCAATTTTTACTAAGATATAGATTTGATATAGTGTATTAACTGTGTTTGATATAAAATATTTAGTTCTCTGCATTAAGATGAAATGTGTAATTAAACTTAAAATATAGTTTATCATATGATGGTATAAATATTTAAATGATACTCTCTGTGCTATAAAAGTTTATAAGTAAAAGCAAAAAGATTAATAAACAATAAATATTATATCATTTATAAAACTTCAACCAATAGAAAAATATACTCCATAGTTCAAATATTCATAAATTGTTATATTAATAAAAAATATATATAGAAATTGAAAAAATATTATAAAATAGAGTAAAAATAGCCTTAAAACTCTTATATAATAGAAATGGAGAATATTAAAATAAAATATGAAAGATTCAGATTCAATATTAAAATATTACAAAATAAAATCTATAAACATGTATATTACTATTTAATTATTCTCAATAATTTTTTTCTAATTTTTATCCGCGTTATCATTAGTACAGTATAATATGTATGGTAAAAATTAATTTCTATCCAAGTAAAAATTGAGAGGGAATATTCCAATGTTCATAGAAAAAAATATTAAATATTAAAGCCGTCTCTCTTGCCCACGTCTCTTGTCCAAGCCAAGATTGTGGACACTGTCTCAACTATCCACATCTGTTACACTCATCATTTTTGGTATTAATGCGGTCCTCAAAGTAAGAGTCGCAATCTCTGCACTATCACAATATTATACTTTTCTCTTATTCTTTTATCACATAATACAACCAAAATGTTCACGTTTTGTTTTGCTCTTCTTCGGTAAAAATTAGTGAACAATAAGGATTATGAGGAAAACCAAAGAAGTCATGACTAAGGTAATGAAATTTTTTGAGAGAATACGAATTATAATTTTTGAACAGTCTACACATCTTCGACAGAACATAGGAAACTATTTTTTTTTAGGCGATACAAGCTTCTTAATTTACGGCTTTCATTCTTCAAAACGATACAATAGAATAAAGTGTTACTAAGTGTTCCTGATAATCAAAGTTTTACAACTTAATGTAGAAGAAATGAACTAAACATTATCATTGTCTTTTGGTTCCTCTGCTTTGCTCTCTTCGGTGACCAGTAAACTTGGCTCGACACAACTTCCTTCAACAATAGCAACATTTGCACCGTCGGATTCACCGTCAAGCCTGTCCGATGGGTTCTCAGCATTTTCTTCCTCTATCTTCGGGAGGGATGAAGGTGTCTCTGTATCTTCAGCAACCACGGTTTCTTTGTGAACGTGCATACCTCCTACTGCATCTGGGGATGGGAGTAATTGAACTTGAGGTTCTGACGAGCAGCTCGTAGAGACATCAACAAATTCACATTCAGCAGTTTCAACTTGATCTTGATCCTCAATGTTTGTTTGCACAACTGTAAGAGACAATGAGGGATCGCTATCAGGTAATTGGTTCTCTGAATGTTCTTTACCCGTCATTGAGAGAGATGAAGCGAATTCTGAACCTTCAGCAACCAAGGTTTCAGGTGTATTTGCTGCCTCTAAGTGAACGTGCATGCCTTCCTCTGGCTCTGCGGATGACTCTAATTGAACTTGAGGTTCTGAACCTTCAACTAACTCACATCCAGCAGTTTCAACTTGATCTTGAACCTCGATGTTCTTATGCACAACTGTAAGAGACGATGATGGCTCTATATCAGCTAATTGGCTCTCAGTAACCACAGTTTCAGATTCCGTTGTTGCCTCTAAATGATCGCGTGTACCTTCCAGTAGCTCTGAGGTTTCAGGTGTATTCGCTGCCTCTAACTGAACGTGCATGCCTTCCTCTGGCTCTGCGGATGGCTCTAATTGAACTTGAGGTTCTGAACCTTCAACTAACTCACATCCAGCAGTTTCAACTTGATCTTGATCCTCAATGTTCTTATGCACAACTGTAAGAGAGGATGATGGCTCTATATCAGCTAATTGGCTCTCAGTAACCACAGTTTCAGATTCCGTTGTTGCCTCTAAATGATCGCGTGTACCTTCCACTAGCTCAGTGAATGGCGGTAATTGAACTTGAGGTTGTGCCGAAGAACCAGTAGAGACATCAACTAACCCACATCCATCAGTTTCAACTTGATCCTCTTCCACAACCATAGGAGACGATGAGGGCATGATATCAACTAATTGGCTCTCGGCATTTTCTTCCTCCGTCATTGGGAGAGATGAAGGGAATCCTGTACCTTCGGCAACCACGATTTCAGATTTCTTTGTTTCGTCTAAGTGAGTGTGCATATCTCCCTTTGGCTCTGCGACTGACGGTAAAGGAACTTGAGGTTCTGATAAACATCCCGTAGAGACATCAACTAACTCACAACCAGCAGTTTCAACTTGAACGTGATCCTCACTGTTCTTTTCCACAGTTGTAGGAGACAACGAGGGCTTGATATCAGCTAATTGGCTATCAGCATTCTCTTCCTCCATCATTGGGAGGGACGAAGAATGTTCTGTACACTCGGCAATCACTGGCTCTGCAGATGGCGGTAATTGAACTTGAGGTTCTGCCGAACATTCAGTAGAGACATCACCTAATTCAGATACAGCAGTTTCAACTTGATCTTGATCTTGTGTCTCAATGTTCTTTTCCAGAACTGTAGGAGGCGATGAGTGCTCGATATCAGCTACTTGCCTCTCGGCATTTTCTTCCGCTGTCATTGGAAGGAAAGAAGGGGATTCTGTACTTTCAGCAACCACTGCCTCTGTGGATGGCGGTAATGGAATTTGAGGTTCTGTTAAGGTCGAGACAGCAACTAACTCACNTAAGTGAGTGTGCATATCTCCCTTTGGCTCTGCGACTGACGGTAAAGGAACTTGAGGTTCTGATAAACATCCCGTAGAGACATCAACTAACTCACAACCAGCAGTTTCAACTTGAACGTGATCCTCACTGTTCTTTTCCACAGTTGTAGGAGACAACGAGGGCTTGATATCAGCTAATTGGCTATCAGCATTCTCTTCCTCCATCATTGGGAGGGACGAAGAATGTTCTGTACACTCGGCAATCACTGGCTCTGCAGATGGCGGTAATTGAACTTGAGGTTCTGCCGAACATTCAGTAGAGACATCACCTAATTCAGATACAGCAGTTTCAACTTGATCTTGATCTTGTGTCTCAATGTTCTTTTCCAGAACTGTAGGAGGCGATGAGTGCTCGATATCAGCTACTTGCCTCTCGGCATTTTCTTCCGCTGTCATTGGAAGGAAAGAAGGGGATTCTGTACTTTCAGCAACCACTGCCTCTGTGGATGGCGGTAATGGAATTTGAGGTTCTGTTAAGGTCGAGACAGCAACTAACTCACATCCAGCAGCTTCAACTTGATCTTGATCCTCAATGTCCTTTTGCAAAACTGTATCAGATGATGATCGCTCGATATCAGCTAACTGGTCTAAAGAAACATCAGCACGTCTTTCAGTGTTGCAAATATGATTGGCATCAGGATCGTTGAATTCTTCAGTATCCATTTGATCAACCAAAGTAGATGGCCCGGGCTGGATATCAGCTGACTGATGTAAAGACACATCAGCACTAATATCAGTGTTGCAAATATTACTGGCACAAGGATCTTTGGATTCATCAGTATCCATTTGATCAAGCAAAATGGATGGCTCGGCGTGGATATCAGCTAATTGCTGTAAAGACGCATCAACACTTAAATTAGCGTTGCAAATATTAGCGACACAAGGATCTTTGGATTCTTCTGTATCCATTTGATCAACCAACATGGATTGCAGGGGCTGGATACTAGCTGATTTATTTTCAAGCATAGCAGCAGTTATCTCTACCTGAGATTCCACAGACCCTGTGCATATTTGATCCCTTAAATCCCTTTGTTCAACTACTTCTGCCGGTTGACACTGTGATAAGCTATTTCTGTTCTCATCCTCAGACTGGATAGAAGACGAAGGCTCACACGTCTTACCTGAAATTATGCCAACATCAATATAGGTACTGTTCTGCATGGTATCCACTTGCTCACAGTTGCCAGCGTCTGGTTGTCCTGGTATCTCGTCAGGCAAGATACTTGGAGACTGAATTTCCTCAGACTGGGACACATCCTCGTTCACTTGCAAATTTTCGGGGACTTTCTCACAAACTAGGGGAACGTCTGTTTGATCCTGGGACACTTTTAAACCATGTGACACATCTGGGACTTTCTCAGATGAAATATTCATTTTTTCATCATTAGACATACTTTCTAGTTGTCCTGCCACGTCGTCCGGTAAGATACTTGGAGACTGTTTTCCTTCAGACTGGGAAACCACAATGTTTAGTGCTGCTCTGTGCGGTGATGCAGGTACATCCGCATTTTTTTGCAAGTGTTCGGGGTCTGTCTCACCAACTAGGGGAATATCTGTTGGATCCTGTGGTACTTTTAAATCATGTGATGCATCTGGGACCTGCTCAGATGAAATATTCATTTTTTCGTCACTAGACATACTTTCTAGTTGTCTTGCCACATCGTCCGGTAAGATACTTGGAGACTGTTTTCCTTCAGACTGGGAAACCACAATGTTTGGCGCTGCTCTGTGAGGTGATGCAGGTACATCCGCATTATCTTGCATGTGTTCAGGGTCTGTCTCACCAACTAGGGGGATATCTGATGGATCCTGTGGTACTTTTAAATCATGTGATGCATCTGGGACCTGCTCAGATGAAATATTCATTTTTTCGCCATCAGACATACATTCTGATATTTCATTTTCCCTATCAATACCACTTGATTCTGTATGAGCATGTGTCTCTGATTCAAGCCCCTTATGTTCCATCGCTTCCATTGCTGGACAGGGAACTAGAGACTTGCCATGTAAATCATCTCCTTCACTATCTTTTATCTTCTCAGAAGGGGTATGGCTAACAGCATCACCACTGGGCATATGGGATTGAAGAGTTTTCTCTTTCTCCTCATTCTCAACTGAACAGCCCACTAGAATTTTGGCATCATCGGTATCCTCCATCTGTGTGTCAGCAGTACCAACTTTAGGCCTATCAACACGTTGGACCGAAACAGATTCTTCAGGATATTGTTCTGTATCAGCAGATTTAGATATAAGATCATTATCTGTATCGTCAAGGGACATAGAGTTCTCTTTGCGTGTAGCTAAAACCAATGTCTGCATGTCAATGTTACTGTGACCCTTTTGTCCGACATTAGGCAATTCATCAGTCTCCAGCATAGACGATTGAACTTCAACAGAATTTGCTGCCTCATCTTCTTTCACCGTCTGATTTGCAATTTCAACAGATTCTCCATCAACATGAGGAACTTCATCTGTTCTACTGTCTTGAAGGTCCTCAGAATGTGTCTCAATCTTGGAGTTAACATTCGTCTTTTCTTCCGGACTTAGGAGGATAGCTTCTCTTCTTTCACCATCCTCGTCTTCTCTTCTGTCACCTTCCACTTGAAAAGAAATATTTGTTTCCAACTTTGCAGTTGGTAGAGGTTCCGCAGTTGTCGACGCAGATGCAATAGGCTCAGATCGAACATAACTCACTGAAGATGCTGTTTCTTCGGACAGGTCTACACCCACGCGGTATGTTTCATCATGAACAGTATCTTGAGACAATTTTTCTTCCACAAGCTGATCTGTGGAGCACTTTTCCAAAGACGACTTAGCAGCAAAAGCATTTCCCAAAGTGAGTGATATCACAGAAGAATCTACTTCACCACCCGGAATCTTGACAAGGTCATTCTCGGAAATAGCCTTAGTCGATCCAATGTCACCATCCTTGTTTGCAACTGAACCTGAAGTTGTCAGATTACCAGGAACAGGATGAGAAACATCTGAAAAAAAAATTTCTTCCTTGCTCAAGTTATATGGAGCTTCTTGAGTCTTAACACCACAAGAATCTTCTTCCATTCGCTTCGCAGATTGGATTTCATTCTCTGCCTCGTGGGTCTCAACTCTGTGCAAATTCATCTCACCTAGGGATTGTGCGTCAGGCGCATTTGTTTTCGTTGTTGCAGAAGGCTCTCCAACTTTATGTTTTAATAGGGAAGTCTCTGAAAAGATCTCTTTCATGACACGAGCAACATCAGTTACATCAGCAGTTTGTTTCCTAGTAGAACCACCAGTACCAGAGGTGTCTCTTCTACTTTCCTGACCCAAGCTAAAAGAAGAGTGAATATCGGATGCAACTGACTGGCTTAAGTGGGGTTGTTCTTTGGCAACAGCATCACACTTATTTCCAGCCGATATAGCTTTGGTGCCTGATGAATTACCAACCTTGACCTCTATTTGTGGTGTTAATCCTGTACTCCTACCAGAAGAGCCATCACTAGCAGGTAAAGCTTGGCCACGCCTCTTTCCTTGGCGTCTGGGAGTTTCTCCTCTACTTGGCAAATTGCGGCCTCGCCTCTTAGCAGGAACGGCTGTAGGAAGAGAAGGAACACTGGCTTCTTGAGCTAAAGATGACATGTACAACACGGAAAAGATTTAGAAACCAGAAAGTTTTAAGCAAGTTACGATGCTTCATAGATTTATTACCTTCAACTGTAGAACCACCAGGTTGCGAACTCACTGGCAGAGTAGCATCAGAAGGTGCAGCTGTCACACCTGGCAAAGCTGTATATGTTCGACCCTCTGGATGTTTATTTTTTACAGCCTCAACAGAGGCTACAGAAGGACTTTTGGATCCATCACAAACAGAAGAGACAGCACTCTGATTTTGTATTGGGCCAGCACCTGCCAATATAATATGGCATTAAGATTCTCGTCAGCATTATGTTCTCCATCATCCTCATGCAAGTTATAACTAACCTCCTACATGAATATGAAATCTAGAAAGTGATGTTTGATTTATTTACCCGAAAAAGTAGAGCTAGTGGAGACTGGCAAATCATGTGGCTTTTTATTAAGTCCTGGATGCTGGATGCTCTTCTTTACAGCAGCTGCTTTTCTTTCCAATGAATTCTCAAGTACATTTAGCGTCTGAGCATGGGATCCTGAATCAAACCCAGGTGGTGCATCTAGGTTACTATCTGCTGCTTTGTCTGATTGGACTGAAGTAGTTACAGAACGCACAGGAGGTACTGGATCAGGATACGAAGTACTTCCGTCACTAGGTTTAGGGACTCTAGAAACAATCTCAGATGCAGGAGGAAGACTAGAGTTTGTAGCTTCTGGATCCCTAGAAAGAGATGCAGCGGTTTCAGTTCTCTGAGTACTAGAACTGTTGGAACCATGCAATACACCTTCACCTCTTCTTCCCCTTCCTGCTCCACGCCCCCTGCTTCTTCCCCTACCTCGGCCTCTTACTGGCATAGGAGCGGGAGATGCTGGCAATGATTGAAACCCAGGAGGAGCAGATAAATCAGGCGATGTCAGGGCCAGAGACGAACTAGAATTAGAAGCTGCTTCTAGCTTTTTATCCGGACTACCAAAATCAGGACCAGTTACTGCCAATGAGATAGCATTCCCTGTTGCCTGTGTCCTGCTTACAGCTGATAACGATACCGGAGTCAAGGTTTTATCCGTTCTCTTCGGCCTACCACGGCCCCGTTTGATAGGTTGTGTTTCTTCTTTCAGGGGCTGCGGCTGTGTCCTTAGAGGTTCCATTGGTTGTAAAGTTATTGCATGTGTCGGAGATGTAGGGAGTAGTGTGTCAATAGAGGTTTCAAGTGGAATAACTGATGTATCATCCGCCAAGCTTTTTTCACTTCCTTCGCCCTTGCCTTGGGGAGAATCAGGTGGCTCAGTCTGACACAACTTCTCAAACTCCTCCTCTGTTAATTTCTCTTCATAAGATCGAACCTAATGAAGTTGCAACATTTGTCATTTTATGGTTATACGCAAAAATGCTACATGCAGGATCATATTATGAAGAGAACTCAACAAACCTCTCTTGCTCGTTTCCCTCTTCCATATTGGTGAGTATCCAGGCCTCCCATTGATCCATCCTTCCGTTTCATGCCAACAGTTGATTCTTTTGCAACCATCGGGACATCATTGAGTTTCATTGTTTCATATAATAGTTTTAAATCATCTTCAGTAACAAGCCGAGAGGGTATAGGTGTTATATGGTCAAAACTATCAGACCCTGGCTCATGTACCAAGGTATTCCATGTTTCCTGCAGGGCCATAGCTTTTTCAGATAAACATCATAAAACGAAATAACCCGAAATTATAATAAGAACAAGCATACCATCTCATTTTCTTTCCTTTGCTTGTCGATGGACTCAAAGATATCAATCTCTGACTCCCTACAAAGACAACAAACATGTCAGATCTGCAAGAAAGTAGAAAAAAAATCGAGATGCATGGAAATGTAAAAAAGTTATCTTACTTAAGAATAATTAACACATCACACCTGAAGAAAACTAGTAGATGCTATGCAGATAGAAAATATTATGTAAAGATACGATAGCAGATAATTGTTTACAGTTAGAAAGTGCAAATACTTTTTACAAACTGTTGGCAGTAATCTTATAGAATTGCTAGATTTATCACAGTGCACATGCAAAGGAACAAAACTATCATGATAATTTAACAACCATGTATGCATAGGCAGTTATAAAATAAAAATATGTGCACAAGTAATATATTCTGAAAAAAAAAACGATATGAAAAAGAGCAGTCACCTTCGAGCTATAAGATCATTTAAGGCATCATCATCCAATACTGGGGCATCCTCCTCTTTCTTTGATTCACGCAAAAGGGATTCCAGATATTCCTTACGATCTTCAGCACTGTTACAAAGTAAGAATATTTTTTAGAGAATTGGTAGTTGAAACTTGTTGAAGCATAAAAGGGATGTCTCATGAGTAACCTTGTGTTATTGTCAAAGAAGCCAGCGGTTATACTCTGGTTAGCAACTCCAAGTTTGTGCTCAGCTGAAGCTCTGACTTGCTCCTCAACCGAATTTACCTTAGGATACAATTAAGGAAGAAAGACAAACAAACAGTTCAAACAGCTTGATTATATATCGATTGAACGGGAACAGCCAAGAAACAATTGGTATTTCCCAAGAGTACTGCACATTTCTATTTGCCCCATAAGTCAGTTGAACAGTCATAGATTTAGGACAGAAACACTACATTAGATAGCCCAATGATGAAACAACAGAAATTAAAAACACCAGGGTGAAAGTTACAACCATTCACAAACTCAGTGAACTTTTGACTTTGAAGGTTTCATTGAATTATCAACCCAATTTTTCAGATGCTTGAAATCCTCGAACACAATAAATAAATGAACTTACCGTTTCAAAACGAAGAACAAGTACATCTTTTTTCTGGCCAATCCTGTGCGCCCTTGCTTGAGCTTGCAGATCCACCTGAATTGTATAAAAAGTGCTGCTTCAAGTCTGGCCAGATGTCCACAGTATTCAACTATAGTAAATATGAGGAAATGTTATATCTAACCTGAGGATTCCAGTCGGTGTCAAATAATATCACAGTATCAGCAGCTTGAAGATTTACTCCTACTCCACCAGCCCGTATGCTGAATTTCCATGAAAGATTTTAGCAATCACATACAAATACATATTAGTAGTACTGAACGCCCAAAAGTTTACAACTTGTAGTATTTCGGAACATAACTAAATCTATTAAGAGTGAACATGGAGCATCCTGATAGAGATTAGAGCTACAGAAAGCCAGGCCACGATATATGATGCATCACCTTAACAGAAATATGAAAAATGGGGAACCCGACTTGTTGAAACCATCGATAAGAGCACCACGATCACCCCCAGATGTTTGCCCATCCAACCTAAGGTATTTGTACCCCTTCAAGGTGAGGTAATCCTCCATAACATCAAGAAGCCTCGTCATTGTGGAAAAGAAAAGAACCTGCGGGAATTCATGGATACCAAAAAGAAAAAGTAACATCATTTATAAGGTTTTGCAAAAAACAAATTACAAACTAAGATATTTTTGTGCATTTCACAAATAACAGAGAATTGTATAATTGAGGACGTGAAGTTCGGCATAAAGCGATATGGAAGCATCCAAAAAAAAGGAAAATATACTAATAGACATCCAAACACAACAAAATTCCAAAAACTTCTGGTGATAGGAATCATAGTCCTTCAGAGCGAAGGCAATGCAATTACGTAAGGCACTCTAGCTTCAATAATCAGCTTTCGCATTTTAGAGTATTAAATTATTAGAGTTATCCTATCACCACAAGGGAGAATAGAGAACGCATTACCCGATGGTCTGTTGCTTTGAGTTTAGGCAAAAGCCGATCCAACATCTCAAGCTTCCCACACAGTCTTACAATTGGGGGCAGAAAATGCTTAGGAATTATGTTATTGACCTAACAAAAAAATAAACTGCCGTTCATTAGGATTTTCCATAGTGGGAACCAGCGATTCATTACATTTACATATATAATTCCACAGAGAATGAAAATGATT
>NC_025691.1:8033437-8039036 GCF_000633955.1 Camelina sativa
ATCATCCTCATGCAAGTTATAACTACACCTCCTACATGAATATGAAACCTAGAAAGTGATGTTTGATTTATTTACCCGACAAAGTAGAGCTAGTGGAGACTGGCAAATCATGTGGCTTTTTATTAAGTCCTGGATGCTGGGAGCTAACACCTTGCATCAAAGGCCTCTTCTTTACAGCAGCTGCTTTTCTTTCCAATGAATTCTCAAGTACATTTAGCGTCTGAGCATGGGATCCTGAATCAAACCCAGGTGGTGCATCTAGGTTACTATCTGCTGCTTTGTCTGATTGGACTGCAGTAGTTACAGAACGCACAGGAGGTACTGGATCAGAATACGAAGTACTTCCGTCACTAGGTTTAGGGACTCTAGAAACAATCTCAGATGCAGGAGGAAGAGTAGAGTTTGTGGCTTCTGGATCCCTTGCAAGAGATGCAGCGGTTTCAGTTCTCTGGGTACTAGAACTGTTGGAACCATGCAATACACCTTCACCTCTTCTCCCCCTTCCTGCTCCACGCCCCCTGCTTCTTCCCCTACCTCGACCTCTTACTGGCATAGGAGCAGGAGATGCTGGCAATGATTGAAATCCAGGAGGAGCAGATAAATCAGGCGATGTCAGGGCCAGAGAAGAACTAGAATTAGAAGCTGCTTCTAGCTGTTTATCCGGACTACCAAAATCAGGACCAGTTACTGCCAATGATATTGCATTCCCTGATGCCTGTGTCCTGCTTACAGCTGATAACGATACCGGAGTCAAGGTTTTATCCGTTCTCTTCGGCCTACCACGGCCCCGTTTGATAGGTTGTGTTTCTTCTTTCAGGGGCTGCGGCTGTGCCCTTAGAGGTTCCATTGGTTGTAAAGTTATTGCATGTGTCGGAGATGTAGGGAGTAGTGTGTTAATAGAGGTTTCAAATGGAATAACAGATGTATCATCCGCCAAGCTTTTTTCACTTCCTTCGCCCTTGCCTTGGGGAGAATCAGGTGGCTCAGTCTGACACAACTTCTCAAACTCCTCCTCTGTCAATTTCTCTTCATAAGATCGAACCTAATGAAGTTGCAATAATTGTCATTCTATGGTTATACGCAATAATGCTACATGCAGGATCATATTATGAAGATAACTCAACAAACCTCTCTTGCTCGTTTCCCTCTTCCATATTGGTGAGTATCCAGGCCTCCCATTGATCCATCCTTCCGTTTCATGCCAACAGTTGATTCTTTTGCAACCATCGGGACATCATTGAGTTTCATTGTTTCATATAATAGTTTTAAATCATCTTCAGTAACAAGCCGAGAGGGTATAGGTGTTATATGGTCAAAACTATCAGACCCTGGCTCATGTACCAAGGTATTCCATGTTTCCTGCAGGGCCATAGCTTTTTCAGGTAAACATCATAAAACGAAATAACCCGAAATTATAATAAGAACAAGCATACCATCTCATTTTCTTTCCTTTGCTTGTCGATGGACTCAAAGATATCAATCTCTGACTCCCTACAAAGACAACAAACATGTCAGATCTGCAAGAAAGTAGAAAAAAAATCGAGATGCATGGAAATGTAAAAAAGTTATCTTACTTAAGAATAATTAACACATCACACCTGAAGAAAACTAGTAGATGCTATGCAGATAGAAAATATTATGTAAAGATACGATAGCAGATAATTGTTTACAGTTAGAAAGTGCAAATACTTTTTACAAACTGTTGGCAGTAATCTTATAGAATTGCTAGATTTATCACAGTGCACATGCAAAGGAACAAAACTATCATGATAATTTAACAACCATGTATGCATAGGCAGTTATAAAATAAAAATATGTGCACAAGTAATATATTCTGAAAAAAAAAACGATATGAAAAAGAGCAGTCACCTTCGAGCTATAAGATCATTTAAGGCATCATCATCCAATACTGGGGCATCCTCCTCTTTCTTTGATTCACGCAAAAGGGATTCCAGATATTCCTTACGATCTTCAGCACTGTTACAAAGTAAGAATATTTTTTAGAGAATTGGTAGTTGAAACTTGTTGAAGCATAAAAGGGATGTCTCATGAGTAACCTTGTGTTATTGTCAAAGAAGCCAGCGGTTATACTCTGGTTAGCAACTCCAAGTTTGTGCTCAGCTGAAGCTCTGACTTGCTCCTCAACCGAATTGACCTTAGGATACAATTAAGGAAGAAAGACAAACAAACAGTTCAAACAGCTTGATTATATATCGATTGAACGGGAACAGCCAAGAAACAATTGGTATTTCCCAAGAGTACTGCACATTTCTATTTGCCCCATAAGTCAGTTGAACAGTCATAGATTTAGGACAGAAACACTACATTAGATAGCCCAATGATGAAACAACAGAAATTAAAAACACCAGGGTGAAAGTTACAACCATTCACAAACTCAGTGAACTTTTGACTTTGAAGGTTTCATTGAATTATCAACCCAATTTTTCAGATGCTTGAAATCCTCGAACACAATAAATAAATGAACTTACCGTTTCAAAACGAAGAACAAGTACATCTTTTTTCTGGCCAATCCTGTGCGCCCTTGCTTGAGCTTGCAGATCCACCTGAATTGTATAAAAAGTGCTGCTTCAAGTCTGGCCAGATGTCCACAGTATTCAACTATAGTAAATATGAGGAAATGTTATATCTAACCTGAGGATTCCAGTCGGTGTCAAATAATATCACAGTATCAGCAGCTTGAAGATTTACTCCTACTCCACCAGCCCGTATGCTGAATTTCCATGAAAGATTTTAGCAATCACATACAAATACATATTAGTAGTACTGAACGCCCAAAAGTTTACAACTTGTAGTATTTCGGAACATAACTAAACCTATTAAGAGTGAACATGAAGCATCCTGATAGAGATTAGAGCTACAGAAAGCCAGGCCACGCTATATGATGCATCACCTTAACAGAAATATGAAAAATGGGGAACCCGACTTGTTGAAACCATCGATAAGAGCACCACGATCACCCCCAGATGTTTGCCCATCCAACCTAAGGTATTTGTACCCCTTCAAGGTGAGGTAATCCTCCATAACATCAAGAAGCCTCGTCATTGTGGAAAAGAAAAGAACCTGCGGGAATTCATGGATACCAAAAAGAAAAAGTAACAGTCATTTATAAGGTTTTGCAAAAAACAAATTACAAACTAAGATATTTTTGTGCATTTCACAAATAACAGAGGATTGTATAGTTGAGGACGTGAAGTTCTGCATAAAGCGATATGGAAGCATCCAAAAAAAAGGAAAATATACTAATAGACATCCAAACACAACAAAATTCCAAAAAGTTCTGGTGATAGGAATCATAGTCCTTCAGAGCGAAGGCAATGCAATTACGCAAGGCACTCTAGCTTCAATAATCAGCTTTCGCATTTTAGAGTATTAAATTATTAGAGTTATCCTATCACCACAAGGGAGAATAGAGAAAGCATTACCCGATGGTCTGTCGCTTTGAGTTTAGGCAAAAGCCGATCCAACATCTCAAGCTTCCCACACAGTCTTACAATTGGGGGCAGAAAATGCTTAGGAATTATGTTATTGACCTAACAAAAAATAAATTGCCGTTCATTAGGATTTTCCATAGTGGGAACCAGTGATTCATTACATTTACATATATAATTCCACAGAGAATGAAAATGATTACCTCCTCTGAATGCAGTTGGCTTAGATATGGATGATTGCAAATATTCCGAAGCTCCATTACTGAGTTGTGCACTGCACGAGACTGTAAACAGAAAAAAAACTAAGACACAACTCAACATAATCACAAAACTGCCAACACTTGGAGCAGAAAAAAACACCTTCGCATTTCCAATCGAGCCCAAATTATCCTCAACCCTCTTCATCAACAACTTCTGATAAGCAGAAGCCTCACAGCGTATCAATCTCTCTATCTTTTCAGGAAGCTCATTCTCAACCTACCAAAATAAGTTAGTCGACACAATTATAAACATGTTAAATAAAAATTCAGAAAAAATAACTGAGATAAATGCATTGGAAGATATCTTTCAATATCATTATAGCGATAAAAGGGTGATATTATGTTGTGAACCTTATGTTTCAGCCGACGCAGCACAAATGGTCGAAGAACTTGATGAAGTCGATTGATGATCAGTAGATTCTCTTCTTCTGATAGCAACGCCTAGTCAGATTGCAGCCATACACATGTAGTTAATACCACGATGCCTTAAGAAGTGTATAATAGTTAGATTTTTAATATCAAATACAGTCAATGCTACCTCCTCAGCAGAATTTTCTCCATTACTTTGAAATGGTTTGTTGAACCACTGTGAAAAGTCTTCTGACGAGTTGAAAATATTAGGCAGCAGGAAATTAAGCAGAGCCCACAATTCTTCTAGGTTGTTCTGTAACAGATGTAAAATAATGAGATGGTGGGCGATCCAAATAGCAGAAAACAGTAACAAACATAATTGTGTGAAGCCAAGAGTATGCGTCAATATCAACATGAGAAGAGAGGGAGAAGGAAAGAGACTGTACCTGCAATGGGGTTCCGGTTAACAGGAGTCGGTGGGAGCTAACATAATGTTTCAGGTCTGCATTCAGCTTGCAGGATGCATTCTTTATGCGATGTCCTTCATCAATAATAATATAATGCCAGTGAATCTTGCTTAATTTCGGTCTATCATGCTTGTTCATAAGATACTCGTATGTCGTCAGAAGGACATTGAACTTCTGATGAACAATTTGCTCCCTACAACGAAAAAGGAGATAGTGAGCTTTAATATCTGAGACATAAAGAACAACAAAAACAAAATTTGTCTCTCTTTACTTAAATAGTTTGCGCCTTTCCTCAGGAGGCCCACAGTAAACAATTTTATGAATTGATGGGGCCCAAAAGTTAATCTCTGACTGCCAACCAGGCAGAACCGAAGATGGTACAACAACCAAAAAGGGACCTCTGTCATTTTTCGTCTCCATCAGATAGCAAATCAAAGAAATAACCTACAAAGAAGAAAAACCTTATAACTATTGGAACAGAGGCATTTTATACGAAAATCTAACATGTGTGCCTATATCCCAAATAGGATGGCATTAAATACCTGAACAGTTTTCCCGAGACCCATCTCATCAGCTAAAATGCCATTTAAGTGATTGTTGTACAGTGAAAGTAGCCACCTTAAGCCATTCATTTGGTACCTAAAATGAAGGTTTTGTAGTTGTAAACATCCCACGCAAAACTATTATCAAAAGGTTATCAAATATATAGTAAGGAGGCGGATGGTTCACTTACTCTCTTAACTTTCCACCCACTAGGCACGATGGCTGCTCATTAATATTTTCTTTTATACTGCAAAAGAAATTTTGTGAATATATAAATGAGGAATGATACGCACATACGACTCTATTTACAAACAACATAACAACCTTTTCGAGAAAAAAATAAAGAGGCAAGAAAGATGACAACTACTCACATACGAAACAGAAAGTTAAAGATTTAGAATGTCTAGACTGTAACTATAGGATGTCGAATATTACCTGTGAGCCATCAAGTAGTATTTTTCGTTGCTTTCCAGATAGTGCTGCATCACATGTATCTTAACCATGAGAAACAGATGGAAGAATGCTCACC
>NC_025691.1:8040645-8048402 GCF_000633955.1 Camelina sativa
AAAGCTTTAGAATGTCACTAAGGGTGATGTTTAGACTGTAATTATAGGATGTCGAATATTACCTGTGAGCCATCAAGTAGTATTTTTCGTTGCTTTCCAGGTAGTGCTGCATCACATGTATCTTAACCATGAGAAACAGATGGAAGAATGCTCACCCAATAAAAAAAGGAATTCTTAGGATATAGAACTTGCCTTTGCTTGGTCACTCTCATCTTCATTTTCAACCAAAGTTTCATCTTCGGTCGCATTTGACATACGTGTTTCATCTCCCTCATTCTCAAATCGACTGGTCAAAGATTTAGCCTCCTTTAACTTGGATCCAAGTTTCTGAAGGTACTTTTCAGTCTCTTTGAGTAGTTGCTTTACTCGATCTGACTTGGCGTCCTACATATTCACCAACATTCAGAATTACAGACCAGTATCAAAGAAGCAATATAAACCAAAAACTTCCATATTCAGTTCAAAGACCAAACCTGCACCATCCGGAGATAACCCTCCACATCATTTATCTTTAGCAAATTGATCTTCTCACGTTGAATTTTGTCAATCTTCTCGCGGTGAAGCCGTTCCTTTCTTTTGTGGAACTCCTTTACATACCTATTGAAACTCTTCAATCTTTCTCTCTTAACTTTAAACAAATCCTCTAGTTTATCCCTAAAGCAAGGTTCCAAACAAGGATTCAGTACAAAGCAGTATAAAATATATCTGCTACTATTTGGTTCACCTAATAAGAAGAATGAAATAGGTCCGAAAACTAATTGCACATACTTGTGAACTTCTAACCCCCCAAAGAACTCCTTTTGTCTCTCACGAATTCTTCTTTGTCTCTCTTCCTTCATCTTCTGCTCATACTTTTCAAGCTGCTTAATTCTCCGGCCATGCTTATGTTTCTTATATGACTTTAGATGCTCAACATCAGTTGCAATAGGTTTGAAGAAGTTGTACACGAACTCACTGATTCAACAAGTCAACAAAACACTAGCAGCTGAGAGGTGAAACAACACGTTGAATATGTATATGCACATATTTTATAGATAAAAAGAAGTTCGCATCTTCCATAGTATAACAAAGACAGATTATCTAGTTGTATCCCTGTTAGCTCGACCCATTAGCATAACAGATACAAGTAGGAGAAACATCTCCATACTAATATTTTCTAAGCAAATAACATACACTTACCTCCTCAAACGCCGTTGCAGATTTAACAGCTGAAGCTTTTTCAGTTCTATTACACTCTTGGTCTTTGCAGATATATCCTCAGACAAACTCACAGATTCCTGCAGAGTTGGATATATGAATCAGTGCAATAATCCAGAATAAGTGGTAGTGAGAACTTAATTAAGTAAGGACAGAAGCAACTAGTTCCCTAGTGTTACTACTATGTGAAGTATAACTAGTTCTCCAGTATTCCGTCAAATGTGAAGGTCATTTCAACAAAATTACCCCAAGGCCAAAACAACCTTGCAGTTACTTAATATATGACAAAGGAAAATAAGAACCTCAACACAGGACATTTCTTCTAGTGAATTTTGTAAACTGAAGGAAATCAGTGTTTCTCTTTGGAAGACGAACAAATAATAGAAGTTACCAACTAAGATCAAACTGAATATATAGCTTAATATTATTTAATTCCCGGGATCAGTCTGACAGGTTCCACTGGGTAGAGCTGACCATTGGAGAGCTAAACATTTTACGAGATCACAATGTCAGGCACGTCTTTATCCAGAATCAGATACTTAAATATGATTGTGGATTTGTTCCAATAACAAGATTAAGAACACAGAAAAACAAGAACCACCAAAAACAACAAGTAATAGTATAATGCAAAACGTTGACAACAGGAACAAAACTCAATCACCATGAAAACAAAACGTACTACTAACTAAATGAGAAGAGAGAAGGGGGCTAGAGAAAGACCTTCAACTCACTGAACCGTGCCCCAATTGCCTGGTCGGCTTTCTGCTGTTTAAGAGACCAACTCCGATCAACCAATAGTCTCTTATTCTGTCGACCCATAATCCATTTCTGCGACATGGTGTACTTAGGTGATGGTTGCAAATTACCTTTCTCTTCATCTGATATGTGCCATATATCCATGTTTGAAGAGTTATCAACCACATTAGTTTACAATACTCCACGCCAAAAGGAAAGACCATCATTCAAAAAAAAATCTTAGCTAAGGTAGTCCACTAACCAGAAGCGTGAAACTCATCGAGTTGAACAGCTGAAGTTGAGAGGTCATTAGTTTTGATTACTCCAGCCCACCCCACCATCTCCGATGGTGTGTGTTTGGTCAAACCAGGAGAAAAGGCCAGTTGGGAATGACTGACAGCAACTTGGTTTTGTGCTTGAGAGCCTGGAATTTTAGATGCTAGCAGCTTTTGCCCGTCAGAAAATACAGTATTTGCAAAACTTCTTTCCCCTAATCTTGATCTGTCGGTTTCTTTGGATGAGAAGTCCATTTCATCCAATCTTCCAGTGGGATTGTCTGGTCTTGACAACAGTGCAGAGACGTCAGGAATGCCACCCAAATCACTGGACGTATGTGTTCTCCCTTTGGAATCAAACATTTCTCCGCGGAAACCGTCTGTAATGGAGGCATATTATGATCCACGGGAAAGCATGTAAAACGTAAATTAGAAAGCAACTTCAGCGAGAACCAACATTACCATCTTCGCGGAAAGTATTTCGAAGGGCGATCTCTACATGCAGTTTCTTTGGCACCAAACCATTTCTACAAGAAGGAAATTAACCAGACATTTCCGGCGTTATAATTGCACCAAATTGACTAAACAATTGGCTAGGAGACTGTAAAGTACCTGAGAGCTAGAAACACAAGGCACTGGGCTCTGAGCTGCTTCAATTGTTGCTCTCTAAAAGGTGAACCTGAGGGCAGTGATCCCTCTGCTGCAACATTATTTCCAGCTTCTTTATGTACTGGAGGCCTGATTGCTGTGACTTCGCTATTTTGCCAGCCACACTGCCATAGAAAACAAGATGCCACATATAGAGGGGATAGATTCCAAACAAGGTATCTTTGGTAGGAAGTAAAAGGGGAAAGGACGTTGTGCAGAGCCAAAGTCAAACTAAATGCAAGTAAGCTTCAAACCTTTATATAGAAGGCTAGGGGTTAATCAAATTACGTTTTAAAATGATTTTAGTGTCATTTAAGTCTCTAAAAGATCAAGGGAAATGCAAGTATACTTTTCGTATTTCCAATACTGAAACAAAAAAAAATACTTCTACGGATAGACAAATGTTTCGGAGAATAAGCCACTATGCGCCAGCACTGTATCTCTTTTTACATTTTTAAAAATGATTTTGTGCATCAGATAAGTGGACCACAATAGTCCAAGAATATTTGAAATTGGCAGATTCAGGTAGGCTCAAATTGATTTCATAAACAAAATGTTACGTACATAATTTGTATCTTATCTGGAGGGATTCAGGAAACGTAATAGTTATATACCTGTGGAGTCGTGTAAGCATCTGATGACAACCCAACATGAATATTCCTAATGTCACCTGAGGTTTAATGGCGACAATATATACAAATAAGATAACCAAAGCTTACACAAAAATTGGGTGCTTCTTCTATGCTAGATTAAAAAGGATATGCTCTATACTGCAAGAAACAACGTCGAAACAAACATCCTACCTGAATTACCAGGCATTTCTATTTTGCTTACTTCTCCAGTCTGATCATCGATCTTGTGGCTATCAAATATTTGAGAGTTATCCATATTCTGGTCCCATGAAAGTGACGATTCACCTCTCTTTCTCTTTCCACTTGACTTGCCCTCTCTTTGAGATTGGGAGATCCCCGACGTAGAATCCAAGTTGGATGGACTCTCACGATCGAATGATCTGTTACTTTGAGTTCCAGACCCTTGGTAAAAGGTTTGTGATGCACTGTTTGATCCACCAAGCTGCCTACTAGAAGTGAATGCATCATATTTTGACATCTCATTTTCAACTAGACTTGCTTTGCCCTCATTGCTAACTCCAACCACTTGGGAAGACCCTGTACTCACACATTGATGCAAGACGTTTAGCTCACAATAAAAAGAAGAATACCAATTTCCCCACATGATAAACAAAACTCCTAGCTCATGGAGGGGTATCTGGTTAGCACACTCTCAGCTGAAACAAAGGAGAGAAAGGATATACCAGCCAAATGAGCAGACCCAGAATCTTCCGTTTGGGTACCACCAGCATGAGGAAGACACGATGACTTCAAAGCTTCAATGTCAAGACCGTGTTGATTGACTACAGTGTCCATGGCCCTTGGAGTTTTAGAAAGATTATATTAGTCGAAGTAAAATGAAAAACAGGAGCAAAAGTATAAATTTTCAGAAGCATGATAACAGTTAGAGACAAAGACCCAGATTAACAAGCTGTGAATGAATTAAGTGAATCTTCTGAGACAGAAATACAAGATAGGATAAAGCTACAGCATCCGTATCAGTAGGAAAACCTCATGCTCTCATAGCATAAGGAGATAGTCTCATCATAATCAACCGAAAAAGTAAATTTATTAACAAATAACTAGTGATATCTTAGGAAAACAATACCTAGATATGACTTGATAGGGCATTGAGTGTTCCTTTCCGCTGGTTTTCATGTGCTGCAATATCTACAAATAATAATAAGAATAAATGAAGTTAAAAGCACAGTATTAAAGCTCAGAATACAAAGTAGCATAGACCTGGTGAAGTCGCATTACCACATAAAGTTTAGTTGCTAGCTTTGCAGGCTCATCTTTAGAATCTTGAATAAGTTTATGCAGAAACTTAGCTGCCTCCAACTCAATATTATGCGAAGATGTCATCTTAATTTAAATTACACCATCACCTGCATCACACCGATCATGCAAGTACCAATTACACAATTCAGAAACAAACAAGACAATTCCCAACCAAAGAAATGGTGGCTGCCAAAAAAAAAAAAAAAACCATACCAACAGATTAAAAAAATAGCTCTAAATCTAAAACAACCCAAGAGCAAGTAAATCACAAAGGAACAAAATTTATGAACCTAAAAGCAAAACTCAGAGGTGAAAGAAAATTCATGTGAATAAATCAAAGCGGATACATACAGATTCCGTAAAATTGGGGGACGGAGCTAAACAATTTTCCCGAATCGCAAGGAAAAGGAGAAAAAAAAAACCCGCGACTTGCAAACCCAAAAGCAAAAAAGAATGATAACAAAACCCTAAATAGCTTAACAGCGATCCATCAGTGAAGAGGACGAAGAAACAGAAAGGGAGATTTTACCCAAGTTAGAGATCCACCTCTGGAAGACGAAGCAGAAGTGTAATTTCAGGTGGAAAAAAACGTAAAGAACTGAGAAGTGAAGAAGCTGTGTGCGTCGTCGTCGTCTCTGCGAAAGCGCACGAAATGACTCTACCCCAAATGAAAAAAAAAAAAGTGTATAAAAACTAAGTCCCAGGAGACGAGACCACTGATTCATATACAGTAATACTCTAATTTGGGCCGACCAATCGGTTTACGATAGCCAATCAATCGGTTTAAGATAACCAATCAATTGGTTTATTCATTTTTCACTTACCAAAAGGATGAAAAAACTATGAACTGGTTGAATTTTTAAGAAATCATAAATTCTTATGAATATTTTATATTGTATGGATGCCATTATCGACCCATTAGTAGATTTAGTGTATAACCTAAAATCCTAAAATTGTATCACTATATATATATGTTATATCTTATGAGATAGATTAATAATACAAGAGAACAATTCTTGTTATAATATGTTATCAGCACGAGTCTCTAACCCTAGCTGTTTAAAAAAAAAAAAAAACCTAACCGTCAACGTTGTGTTTTCTCACCGGAAAATACTACCGAAAACCCCTATGTTCTCCGTGGATGGTGTCTCCTATCTCAACCTCTTCGGTTTGATCGAGATAAGTATTCATAATTTTGTACTCATCGTATGCTATGTCATAACGTGGAATGAATAATTATGTACTTAATCATGATCACCCTTTACCTTCCACTGGTTTAATTTGTAAAGGTTTAATTATGTACAGATCCATTAATTACGACATTACAAGATCTATTTAATTTGTATTATGTAATTATGTATGGTTTGGTTCATATTCTCACGAACTGAAAACATTATTATTTTATTGTATGGCCAATTTAATCGTGTGTTCTGAATATGAGTAATGATTTGCTCCATATGTTGATTTATTACGAGATTGACTTAGGATCAATTTCTATGCTTACTCTGATCGATTAAATTATGCATATTCATTCATTAGGATTCGTTGGGATCGTACATACATAGGCATAGTTTATTATGCTACTCGTTCATTTATGAAATCTTAAATATATTTATACAAAAAAAATTGTGATTTGACTATATATTTCTTACTGTTTTGAAGTAAAGGATCTAACATAGAGGATTATTAAGCAAATAATCGTTAGAGGAAAACGGCTCTACTGATCGAGTATATGATCGATAAACTTCCGCTAAAATCTATAGCCAAGGTGTCTCCGAATTCCAATCATTCTTCCTATTGAGATAAGTATTTTTCATGTTTAAAATATCTCTCACGCTTATAGTTATAGTTAGCCTCTGCTTGGAGGGGATGGGCAAAGTTGCTTGGACCAAAAATTTTACGCTTATAGCTAAGACAAAAATTTTTATTTTACTGTTTAAAAAAAAAAGAAATAAATAAAACCACTTTTTTATGAAAATTATATTAATAGAGGCCTATAAATTATTTTTTTTGGTGTGAAATATATCCCAAATATAATATATAAATGTGATATATATAGATATATATATATACACATATTTTTAAATACATTTAATAAAAGGTCCCTAATATATATATATATAAAGATATGATGCTTAATACTTATTTAACATTCATTTATATGATGGTTATAATTTTTGTGAATTACTTTATTTGTTTAATCACAAAATTAAATTAGATATAATATCATAATGAAATATTTTAAATCATATCTCCAACCTTATTTGGTGAATAAATTGAAAATTTAGTAGCAAATTATTAAATAATGATTATTGATCATGTTTTCTTGGCATCACTTCTATGAAGAGGTTTAAGACCAAGAATATGACCATAAAAATTCAATAGTTCTTTAAAATAATCTAAAGAAAGTAAATGACTAAAAGCCTATAAGAGAATATATACAAACAACTTAATTCCACTTATAACCAAGATTATAATAGAAGATAATATCATTGTTGGAAATATATTAGAGAAAATATATTCTACTTGTCACAAAATATTGTTGTCGTGTAAGACACAATATAATGAAAAATATTTTTAAAAAACATTATAATCTCATTTTTTTGTGACTGTGTAAAATTATGAGATATTGATGTAAATCACATCCTATTGGCTTGGTCTATTCATTGAACTGAATATGACTTTATGCAAAGAATAAGAAAATGTCAAATAAATGATAAGAAAGTTGCTATAAAAGTGGTTATAAATGTGGGTATGATATATATATAAGGTCGCGGTTAAGTCCACTAATATCTCCACTATAAGTGAATAATAAGTACATGAGGTACTTATCTCATCTATATATGATGATGATGAAAGAAGTTAGTGTGAGCCAATTTCCACTATTCTACTACAATAATAAGCAGTAGAAAAAATATTGAAAGCTCTTGAAGAGTGTATCTACTATTGTTTATGGAACACAATTTGATATTAATGTGTTATAGTCTCCCAAGTCTCAAAGTTAAAAGGT